>NC_089279.1:22737333-22969303 GCF_963678975.1 Dysidea avara | reverse complement strand
CATACAATTTGCATTAATAGGCATATATACCAACAGACATGCACAGAGTCTGTATGTTGATAAGTGAGCTTTATTTAGATAGATATTGGATGACACGTACACTTGTGCTGAAGGTTGATATTCATCTTGGTGGTGCTATGATTATAAAGGTCGTGTTGTATACATATCTATATTCAACCATCTTCCTACATAATGCCCTGTATTATGTATTTACATGCACTGTGTTGGGTCAAGGTAAATGTTGCTGTAGTGGGTTAAACTATAAGAAATCCATTGTATGCAAATGTATAAACATTTAGTGATAAACATAGCTATCTGGTTCATAAGACCATTGGAAGTTCCACCCACTTTAAGATATACCACCTAAACCATGAAAAAAGCAATCATTAGAGCAATACTTTAAGTATTATGAATAATATTATCTTATTACATACTGTATATGAATTCAAATTATTCTATAGTTTGCATGTAGTTAGCTATAGACTCTGTGGTCAATACATGGATTCCGTATAGCTAGCTAGTTTACAAAAATTTAACTAGGTACACACTTGGCCATTATGTTATTTTGAGACTTCAAAGTTTGTGATCACACACAATGTTGTGTATTCAAGTGCATCCTTTATGCATATAGCAGACTTGGGTACACTAGATTGAAAAAACCTGACAAAAAAATTTCACAAAGGAACCTGCAGATCTCACTAATCAATGCCACTCTAGAACAACAGAGAGATTCAGGGAGGCCATGTATGGAGGCGGCCACTGTTAACATGGACAGAAGCTGACCCATATGAACCATACTCTGTACATTTACTGGTCCTGTCATACAGCAAGATGACAAACCTCTGAATAATGTGTGTAACTTGTTCCAGAGGTTCATTTGGTGTACGGTACAATATTAACAGTGCAGTTGTGAGCTCTGGCAGTGGATTTTGAGGTATTCCATGCTTTCATCTTGCTATGTCCAACAAAGCTGGAAACAATCTGAAACATCACAGCCTGAATTTTACTATGTATAACTGGGAAATGGATGATGCTACAGTGTTTGTGTCTTCACATTAGTCCTTAAGATTGGGCTTTCAAGTATCATGTTTACTAAGGCTACCACAGGCTCATAACCAGGATCCTTATCAGGACCCTTTTCTGTTTAGTGTATAGTGTATATTTCTGAAACACATTTTTTTTGCATGGGAAGCATGCAAAGCTAGCAAGTGTGGGAATGTTCTATAGAAAACCTTTTACACAAATACTTTAATATGGTAATATTTCAGCAATTTTTGTTGAATTGTCTTAATAATAAATAATAACTGACAGTAATATTGAACATTTGATTGCTCTGTTATAGTACCTCTATTTAGAGTGTAATGTACTAGTACCAAATCCCTCTAAATATTGACCTGTAGCAGTAAAGGGTAAGAAAATCACCCTCTGGAAACGCCACGTATATATGAGGCGAGGGACTCAGGGGCGGATCCAGAGTCTGGAAAGAGGGGGGCACCTTGCTGAAAAAAAAAAGTTGAAGAGCAAAAAAAAAAAAAAAAAAGGTCACAACAATAATAGCTAGTTATCCTTTACCAAATATATTATATCACGTATGTTATGTAAAATAAAATCCTATTTATAGCTTCCTAAGTAAGCTACACTTCCCCATGAACACTGTGACTGCTTTATTAGAGTGATTGGTGATTGACTGCTCTATTAGAGTATCTCGATCTTATATGCATTTTTTTAAGGGAGGGGGGGGGGGCACGTGCCCCCCCTGGATCCGCCACTGGGACTTTTGTATGTTGTGAAACAGGTATGGTATTAGTAGTTGTAATTATTAGTTATTGCACTGTATTGTATGTATGTTTCTTTGGCAGTGGGTATCTATTACCCACTGACCTTTAATGCAGTCCTGAACTGCATTAAAAAGTATTAAAATAAAAAAAAATAAATAAAAATAGTATGTAAACCACAGAATCTATATGCTGTAACGCTCAGTCTTGCAGTTGGTAAGGCCACTCCAAATAAATTCTCTGTTTCCCGTCCACCGCCCGCATCTGGTTACTGTCAGCTCTAAATATTCCATTATTCCGTATTCTTCTATTATTTCTCGGTTATTCTTGCATACTGACAGGCTCAGTAAAGCTCACGTGTTAGCAGTGCTATATTTTTGCAATTTAAAAAGGTAGGAACAAGCTTAAGCATGCTTTTGTGCAACTTTTATGGTTGTACCAGGAAAATACTGGCTTGAAAAGCTTCCAATCTTATAATGAAATAATGGAAATGGACCGCCCGCCCGCATGCAAATATATATGCTTGAGTCCGGGACGGGAAACAGAGAATTTATTTGGAGTGGCCTAAGCAGCACTCAGATACTTTAACAACAGCAATTACAACAATACTGAACCCAAAATATTTTCTACATTGCACGTGTCTCAAGTTTCTATCCCTAGCCTATTTACACTTAGCTATATGTGCTGTCCAAGCTATATTACACTATAATACATGCGAGGGGTCCGACACTTCCGAAAGAGCATACGAGATTTCCAGATTTCTGATTTCCAGGTTGATTTCTGCTGAAATAGGTTGATTTCTGCTGATATCCGCCCACATAAGCTGTAGTTTACGGAAAAACTTCTCCAATTTACAGAGAAACACGGAGGTTAGAGGCTTGATTTCTGATTCTACCGCAGGAGCGTACGAGATTTCACGAAGTGTCGGACCCCTCGAATACATGTACTAGCTACATATCAGCGTTGAAACCAGGTCACTACTGCTGACCCGGATGACCCACTGACCCGGATAGCAATCTGGGTCAGACCCGGATTAATTAAAGCCGAGGCGTGCGATAAGAGCTATGTTTTGGCTAGTCTCGAGTGAGCGAGACTACGTTTTGAGCGTTTGATTCGTGTTGAGTAAACAGGGCGGATTCAGACGTTTAGAATTACAACTTCAGCCTAGCTGTAGGTTGAAGACCAAAAAAAAAGGTCATCACCTACTAACAATAGCTAACCCTCACCATAGATACCCTCAGTTTCGTGCTACATACTGCACTTACTAATAAATGGTCGTGGTTGAGCGTATGTTTGTAACGCGATAAGTGGGCGTGGGCTCATGAAAGAGCTACGCGATAGCGTTTATAAGTTTCCACGTCGTCAAACGAACAATATCGTTTCTCACGTGATCCTATCCGGGTCAGATCCGGATAATTTGTAAATCGGGTCAGACCCGACTCGGTTTCAACGCTGCTACATATATGTAAGTATTTATAAACTATAGAATTCATGTACACGTACGTAATAAGACA
Organism: Dysidea avara; assembly: GCF_963678975.1. NCBI lineage: Eukaryota > Metazoa > Porifera > Demospongiae > Dictyoceratida > Dysideidae > Dysidea > Dysidea avara. Next base: position 22,966,014 of record NC_089279.1, on the reverse strand, counting down.
ATTATTAGGTTCACCATATTTTTTCTATGATTTTAGTGGTATATCTAAAACTGGGTGGTGTGACAGACTATCATACATGCACACACATGATGTATTAACATTAGTTAGGCTTCATTAATTGCTGCACGTAGTTGTACTTTGTTTGTACTTGTTCCAGGGGCGGATCCAGGGGGGGGGGGGGGGGGGGGGGGGGGCACAGGGGGCACGTGCCCCCCCCCTCCTTAAAAAAATGTATATAAGATCGAGATACTCTAATAGAGCAGTCAATCACCAATCACTCTAATAAAGCAGTCACAGTGTTTATGGGGAAGTGTAGCTTACTTAGGAAGCTATAAATAGGATTTTATTTTACATAATATACGTGATATAATATATTTGGTAAAGGATAACTAGCTATTATTGTTGTGACCTTTTTTTTTTTTGTTTTTTTTGTTTTTTTTTGCTCTTCAACTTTTTTTCAGCAAGGTGCCCCCCTCTTTCCAGACTCTGGATCCGCCCTGTGTTCGCACGCAGTTTATCTTGATGAGTGATTTAATATTAGCCGCTGCTTACACTACTGATAGTACATGGTGACAGGAGTGGGATGGCCAATCTCCACTCAAGTTGAAATCTTCTTCGTCTTTTCCGTTTTCACGTCCCGACGAATGGTCCAGTTGGAAACGCCGTTTTGAACAGTTTCGTCTGGGCTGGGCTATCAACAGAAGACAATCTGAGACAGATCAGTGCACTACTTTATTGTATGGGGGAAGAGGCGGAAGACATACTAAATTCTATTAACATCTCCAACTCAGATAGAAAGAAGTACCCTTCCTATGGAACACCATTCCCCATCGTATTCTAAAATTGACTAATCAGTTGCGTTCCGGACTGCACTTCGTCGTTTTCTTTTTGCATAATCTTGTAACTCTTTTGTTTTTTCAATCCGTGTATTCTAATGTTATTGTTTTGTGTTTTGTTTTTGTGTTACTGTTATGTGTTTGTTTTTTGTACTTGTATGTTCTTTATGGGGAGCACATTTGCAGGCTGTGCTTTTTGTGTACCCATGTCTTTGACAAAATTGATGATCTAATCTAATCTAATCTAATCTATGATCCACCGGAGTTATTGCCGTTCCAAAGAACTCAGTACGTATTTGTGTCGATTTCCGACCTTTAAATGACAGTGTTTTAAGGGAAGTCCATCTTAAGACCTGCTGACCGGACAAGCAACATGACCTGCTGACCGGACAAGCAAAAAGCGGTCAATGTGCCCAGACCGCTTTTTTCTTTTTTGTGTGGGGGCGGAGAAAAAGGGGCTGGTGGATCTCCAATACATTTTTTGTGCAGCCGGGTCTACAACTTTTGGGGATCGTTGATTAGTGGTGATGAATAGCAAAGGCCTGTTAACGAAACAACAATAGGAAATACGTGTGCGTACCCAAGCCAAGCAAACGCGCGCCATATTTCCTATATTGTTTCGTTAACAGGCCTTTGCTATTCATCAACGATCCGAGCAACGATCCCCAAAAGTTGTAGATCGGGCTGCACAAAAAATGCATTAGAGATCCACCAGACCCTTTTTATCTCCGCCCCCACACAAAAAGAAAAAAGTGGTCTGGGCACGAGACTAAAGTCCATCTGTTCCCTAAGGTTGAAGAAACCTTGGCTCAACTCAGTGGTGCCACAGTTTTCAGTAAAATTGATGCTAATTGTGGTTTTTGGCAGATTCCGTTAACAGAGCGTTCCCGTCCATTTACAACTTTCATCACTCCATTTGGCAGGTACTGCTTCAACAAACTCCCCTTTGGCATTTGCAGTGCACCAGAACATTTTCAAAAGCAAATGAACAACATCCTATCTGGTCTGCCGGGAGTACTCTGCCACATGGACGATGTGTTGATTTTTGGTTCCACTCAGCAAGAGCATGATGACCGACTTCACAAAGTGTTACAGAAACTTCAATCTGCAGGAGTCACTCTTAACAGAGAAAAGTGTGGATTCAGCAAGAAGCAACTCTCTTTTCTTGGCCATACTGTTAATGAGCATGGAATCTCACCAGATCCTTTTAAGACAGCAGCCAGTCTCAAAATGGAGAAACCCAAAACTCCTACTAAACTCAGACGATTTTTTCGGGATGGTTAATCAGGTCAGCAAATTTTCACCATACATTGCAACGGTGACGAAACCTCTTCGGGAACTTCTCAGTACGAAAAAGTCCTGGTGCTGGGGTAATTTCCAAGAGCAAGCTTTTGCTAAGTAAAGAGTGAATTGACTAAACCTACTGTGTTGGCCCTGTATGATCCTGCAGCTAAGACTAAGATCTGTGCTGATGCGTCGTCCTATGGATTGGGAGCTGTGCTCCTACAACAACATTCCCAACAGTGGCGACCAGTGGTTTACGCGTCCAGAGCTATGACAGAAACTGAGCAGTGTTACTCTCAAATTGAAAGAGAAGCCTTGGGAATTGTTTGGTCTTGTGAGAAATTTTCAGATTATATCATCGGAAAAACAATTCATTTAGAAACTGACCACAAGCCCCTCCTCCCCCTGCTCAGCAAAACAAATCTTGACCGTTTTCCACCACGTGTCTTACGATTTAGACTCCGCCTGATGCAGTTTGACTATACAATCAGTCATGTACCTAGTAAACTTCTTTACACAGTTGATGATGCACTTTCCTGTGCTCCTATTTCTAATGCAGATTTAGCACATTTTGACCAAGATGCAGAGCTATTTGTACAGAGTGTCATTTCATACCTACCAGCAAGCAAAGACAGACTAGATGTTTTTCGCAAAGCTCAAAGTAAAGATTCTACTTGTGCTAAGCTCATGACCTTCTGCAGACAAGACAATAGAGATATTGAAGGTGACTTATTACAGTACAGTGCTGCTAAAATGCACCTATTAGTTGTTGACAATCTGTTATTGTATGCCAATCGCATTGTTGTTCCCCACAGCATGACAGCAGAGGTCTTGCAGAAAGTGCATCAAGGCCATCAAGGCATTCAGAGGTACCGTCTACGAATTTTCTCAGCAGTGTGGTGTATCAGAATTTCCAGAGACATAGAAAACTATGTCAAATCATGTCCTGTCTGTTAACAGACTACTGCACCCTCCACAGAACCACTTTTACAGACAAAGCTTCCCAACCATCCATGGGAGAGAGTAGCAGCAGACTTGTTCCAGCTAAAAGGGAAGTCTTACCTTGTTGTAGTTGACTATTTTTCAAGGTATGTTGAAGTGCAGTCATTGAGTTCAACAACTTCAGCTAGTGTGGTAACTGCTTTAAAACCTATATTCGCTCGTCATGGTATCCCAGTTACTTTTGTAAGCAACAATGGTCCACAATTTGACTCTCAAGAAATGAGAATGTTTGCAGATTGTTATGGCTTTGATCATGTGACGAGTAGCCCACACTATCCACAATCAAACGGCTTAGCAGAGAGGACAGTGAAGACCATTAAAAGTCTATTTGTCAACTCCCCAGATCCATACATGGCTGTCATGAGCTACAGAGCTACTCCTTTGTAATCTCAGCCCAGCAGAATTGTCTATGGGTCATCAGATTTGTACAGATGTTCCCCAGCTGAAGACTGCATATATCCCTACTTGGCCTTACCTTGACAATTTCAGAATATAAGACAATAAGTACAAGGCAGAACAGAAACGTAACTATGACAAACGCCATAGGGTAAGGCAACTGCCATTTCTGCCGGATAAAACATCAGTATGGGTTGCTAATGACAACAGAAATGTTCCTGGAAGAGTTGTGCTACAAGCTAATACTCCAAGATCCTATATTATTGACACGCAATCCGGCGAAGTTTGCAGGAACAGGAGTCAACTTCATATTCGATCGCAACACCCTGAAACTGTATCATCACAGTCAACAGATCAGACTCATAATCAGATCGCAACCCGTTGTCGAACTGGAACTGCAATAAAACCTCCTAATAGACTTAACCTTTGATCCTAGGAGGGGAAATGTGACAGACTATCATACATGCACACACGTGATGTATTAACATTAATTAGGCTCATTAATTGCTGCACATAGTTGTACTTTGTTTGTACTTGTTCGCACGTAGTTTATCTTGATGAGTGATTATTAGCCGCTGCTTAATAGTACAGATGGGGCTTCCAATGGCCTTATTAACCAGATAGCCATGTTTATCACTACATGTATACCTATATGCATGCAATGGTTTTCTTATGGTCTAACATACTACTGTGAAGTTTACCTTGGCCATGTGTACAGTACATGTGCATAATATATGACGTTATAGAATAGATATTTCCTAGTATGTTCAGTATGTGTTCTTACCTTTAACACTTCTTAAATGAATTAAAGTATAGAGCACCTATGGCATGCACGATTGTATAAAACATCAAAAAATCACAATTGATGAGAGTCTAATAACGTAGTCATTCATACTAAGTTATACTGTCACAACAGTGTTCTCTGTAGAAATACTACACACAGAGTGCATTTTGGCCATGTCTGCTATACCAAAATAGGTAGCTAAAGTAGTGTAATTCTATATCATATGGTAGAGAGTTCATATTCAGTTTGTCATTTTCTTTGTTTATTATGTAATTAAACATTAGTATTTTGTTAGTGCAGTTTAGTGGGCGAAACCTACCAAAGGGGCAAGATCTGCATTGGCCCAATATCCAGATTTGTTTGCCTTTACCTCTGTGCCAAATTACTATGCACCGGCAATTTATAGCTAAAAATAATCCACTTCACTATACTGAAGAGTGGTGGTTGAATGCAGAAGAAATCCTACTATGTGGCTCCTCATCATACAGTACGATAGTAACTGTATAGTAGGGACCACAAAGGAGTAGGCGTGGCCCATGAAACCCAAAAACAGCCTCAATTTCCCCTGACAATGATGAGGCAGTAGCTATTGGTTAGGTAAAACTAAGCCCAAACAAGCTTTCAGATCTACTCGAAACGCTTTCAACAAGTTGCTACGGAATTTTAAAAATAATTTATTTAACGGAATTTTCTAGTGACTGACTGACTGAGTAACTGACTGATGCCTTCAGACAAGCGTAACTCGATAAAGGCTAAAGCTATGGGCTTGATTTTTTCACTGTTCGACGTCGCTTTGACCTGACAGGTGCCTTTTGGCATACCGCAGTATGTACAATGCATTCTTCATGGACTTACCAGTATCCTCCTTTGTGTCCCATTTATCTTTGCTGACAGTGAAGTGTCGATTTGGCGATAGCACGTGATGGCTTCCCTTCATAATGGAAATCGTCCCTATTTGTCATAGTGGCTATTTTGATAGCAGAGTTGCTTTTCAAACAGTTCTTGATTTGAAATGCTGCATAACAGGTTGAACAAAGCTTACAACGAAGCATAATGGATACTTCACTTTTCGGATGATAATTGGGGTGCGCGGTGTCATTTCAGATGTGGTATACGTGGGTTCACCAGTCATAATAATTATTTACAAAAAAAGTTAACAAGCAAGTACACAGAAAAATTTGGAATTTTCAACTAGAGTAGGGACCATAGCACATCAATAAAAAGTACTGAAACAAGTTGGAGTAGTGCACGATATTAAATCACAGTAAAACAATAAGAAGTGTTATATCCCTACTGTGCATTTCCATTATGGTATCATGAGCACAGTAGGGATATAGCTAACACTTCTTATTGTTTTACTACTCCAACTTGTTTCCGTACTTTTTATTGATGTGCTATCCCTACTTTCTGTGTACTTGTATATGTGTTTGCCTTGCAAGTCAATTGAAGCTTTCTACATCAAGTTAAAGCCCTTCTTGTCCATAGTAGGATACCTCTCATAGGTGATTTTAATGGGACCTTTGCTGAAAAATAAGTTTTGAAATGTCTTGGGAAACGGTTGCAGTATAGATTGGCATTGTTAGTTTTAGCACTTTCCATGTTTTTTAGCAGCAATTTTAGATACTTAAAGTGCAAAAATCCCTTCGCGTTCGTCACGCGATCAATCGCACACTGAAACATATTCGACGGTACAGTCTATTTCAGGTTGGTTGTCCACGTAAGCCAAATGCAAAAATATCACGTGAATAGAAACAACCAATGAAATTTCACGCCAGGCGGACGGCGCTAGTTTAAACTGAAGGCTACTGATCTCATTGGCTACTTTCAAGCACGTGACTTTTAACACTTCGTTTCTCTAGTCAACCAACCGGAAATAGACTGTAGTGGGCTGCGCTCTGAGAAATTGACGAAGACGGATGGAGAAGCTGTTACTTAGTCTTCTTGCTTTAACTTCTGTCATCTTGAGAGGTATAACTATAGCTACATCTGTACATGATAATAAGTGTTAATTGTTAAAGACAAGTAGCTAGCTACACTCAGCCTCTTTCAAGGTATTTGTCCAGTAGTTTTTGTTTCGCAGTTGTTTTTGTACCAATTAGGCACTGGAGGGCTAACAGCGGAGGCAAAGCCTCTACGACCAGCCAAGGAATCTAAGCGAAAATCGTTGACCAAAGTGAAACGGGACAAATACCTTGACGGAAAAAAATCCATTCTTTTGATCCGCAGGCCACCCGGATACTGGCCGGTCAAGCGCCACACTCGGTGGTCAAACCAGGGAGGCCAGCTAAGTAGGGGAAAGTTGTTTGTTTAAAAAATCTACTTCACCAGTTAGGCATGGAGGGTGAGCATTGGAGGCAAAGCTTGTACAGTGTATGAGCTGGGTGTTTACCACAAGCTAATACCTAAGCGAAAATCGTTGACTAAAGTGAAACGGGACAAATACCTTGAAAAAATCTCGGAAAAAATCCATTCCTTTGATCCGCAGGCCACCTGGATACCGGCCAAGTGCTACATTCGGTGGTCAAACCAGGGAGGCCAGCTAAGTAAGGAAAAGATGTTGTTTTTATCTGCTTTACCAGTTAGGGTGAACACTGGAGGCAAAGTCTGTACGAGGTGTTTAGCATGAGCCAAGGAACATAAAAATCATTGACTAAAGTGCAATGGGACAAATACCTAGAACGGGTTTCACTTCAGTACAAAAAATTTGTTAGACTCCTAGGACAAGCTTACAGGCTCTGCCTTCTGGTTTCACCTAACTTACTGGTAAAAAAGATAATACAGCCAACGTATTATAGCTAACATATAGATGAGTTTGCTCACCCTCTTAATTTGGGACCATACTGATAATGTACATATAAATTGTCTGTTTAAGGTTGTAAGTATACAACATCAGAAGGTAATGAATTCCAAAGCTGGATGGTTGAGGGTAGGTAGGAATGAAGGTAAGTATCAATTCTGGTGGGGATTTGCCTGTATCTTTAGTAATGAAGGATGTGATACTGCATGGTATTGCATTTGGTGAATGAATTTGTACATCTGGTAACTAGCTACTTCATATTGGAATGTGTCACATTGGTGATCTCTAATTTGGACACATGCAATATGCACATTGGTAGAATTCCATATGAATACAAATCTCAGCAGGAGGACAAATACAGTACAAAGAACAATATGTAGCAGCTGCTATGAGACATCTTCTAACTTGCAAGATAAACAAATGCCAAAAGATTTGAATGGTCAAATAATATGCAGAAAACTGACGTACTTCAAAATGGTTTCAATTATCTTCTAGTGTCCTTTTTGCAAATAATTTAATGTCTGTTTTGTAAACTGGACAAGATTCTTATTTTAGGTGACAAATTCATTTGCCAAAACCTGTTAAGCTGATACAACACAAACTATGTATTTAACTCTTAGTCTGATAGTGTGCAATTGCAAAGTCTCAGTGGGTCAAACTTACAAAACATTTTCTTTACCTAGTTAGCCATGGCCAGCTATAGTTATTTCTCAGTTTCCTAACTTCCAATGTTTCTACTGCCTTCATAGTGTACCAATGGTGTGTATGTGTTTGTTATGTACCTAGTTATGTAATACAGTCATGTGCACCTATAACCAGTTGCCAAAAGCTGTGCCATTGCCAGTACCTCAAAAACTGAGGATGTATGCGAACTATAGAGAAGATACTGGACATGTATATACATCTACATAATTGCTATCACTGATTAGCTAAATAAAAGCTCAATGGCGTGTGTATGCTGGTAATTGTATGTACACACATAGTGTACAGCTGTTAAGCACCACATCATGCTACACTAACGTATATCTTTAAAGTAGTTCTCCATCCTTTGCTCTTTCCCTGCAGTAAACAAATTATCGCTGGATGGAGGGTTGAACGATTAATACCTGAATAAATCATTGTATGCTTGGTGAAGTGAACGAACGTTGGGATACAAAACAATTAACAAGGTTCTCTCCAAATCTTGCTGTTCTACCTATCAACTGTTAACATTCACTCAACTCTCTTTTTATCCAATAATACATTATGCAGACTACCACTACGGACTATACTCTGCACATACAGTACTGATCAAATGTAGCTGATGCCATAGTGTAAATGCGTGGTGTTCATATGGAATAATCGATTTAGCAACCGATGACTAATTGATTAATAAATTAATAAAAACTGTCCAGGAAATTGGTCGCCAAAATCATAACATCAAAAAATGGAAGAGAGGTTCTCGTCTGCCTTTTGTGGATATGCATGGTTTACCCAAAATAATGGTTGTGTGAAGCAGTGCTCAAATTGTAAATTTATATGAGGGTATACTACAAGGGCAGATCCAGGATTTTGCTAAGGGAATGGGGGGCACACAGGTACTGGAAATCATTCACTGCGAAATGCAAAGCATGAGCTTTCTAGGGGCCTGGGGTCATGCTCCCCCAGGAAATTTTGAAAAATTAACATTCTGAGATTGAATTTGGTGGCAATATTGACTGAAATTTGTTGATAGTTTAACACTGGAAGTATGAATGCTAATACTATAGCTACTGAGCTAAAAAGCCAAATTATAGCTATAGTGTAAAGACCTAGGCTGCTCCCCATAGAAATTTTGAAAATTAACATTTTGAGATTATAATTTTTATTTGGTGGCAATCTTGACTGAAATTTGCTGAGTTCAACACTGGAAGAAGTATGAATGCTAATAGTAGCTATATACTGAGCCACATAACAGATCTAGAATTAGTTAGTATCAAAAAAATCAACTTTTTGGGATTGAATTTGGTAGCGATTTTAAATAAATGTTCAATGCAAGAAGCTTGGATACGAAAATTTTGAAAATTTTACTTTTTGAGAATGATATTGGTGGTAATTTTGACTGCAGCATCTATACCTAAAGATGGTAAGCCAATTTATGATTTAGACAAATAAGCCAAGGTGGGATCCGAACGTTTTTTATCCAGCCACATTTCCGGTTCCAACTAGGTAAATGTGTCACTGTTAGTTGGTACTTGCTCTGTATATACACTACCATCATTATATGACAATTCTTCTTTACTGCCTGATTTGCTGCTTTTCATCATCATCAGCTGATTCATCACCAATTACTTCCTTGGTAGACACATGCAGTCTACAGTAGAGGGGGTAGCTTCTGGCTAATGTACATTGCATGCAAAATGAACTAGCACTTGTTTAATTCTAATTAATGCACACCTCACGAAAGGAGTTTTTGAGGATTGTGGGATTATTATTATTGTTATTGGTAATAATTGTAGAACTCACATGAGTGAGTATGTTACAATAATTTAGGCTAAGTTACATGATTAGCTTTCTTGGGGGATCAATTGGCTCGAGAATCACGTTACACCAAGTAACAATATGTATTACTATGTAGTAACTAATGTTTCATGGATGTTCTTTGCTGAGGGGTACTATAGCTACACTGTAGCTACCTTAGCTAGGCTATCAAGGTATACTAATTTACAATAATTGTTATCAAGGTATACCCCCGTATACCCTCAATTCGAGCACTGGTGTGAAGTGTGACAGAAAACTGTAAACTTTGCAAAAGTCTATTTGTGACTGTCTCTGGGAAAACCAGTCTTATTGCCCACTTAGAAGTATCGAGAAATGTTGGTTTTAAATATTCAGAGTGTTGTAGCTGGCCAATGGTGGTAGCTATGCATACCAAATTTTCACACATTTTACAGCAATTTCTTACCTTCCACATCATCCACTGAAGAAGTAGTCAACAGCTAAGTTTCCTACCATTTTATATAGTTTTTAAACTGAGGTTGTCTGTATCAGGCGAGCTCCAAAAAGGTTGGGAGGCGGGGATCCTGGAATGCAGGCAAGATGGTGTTCAAAAATTGAAAAGGAATGTTTTGGGATGAATTAGGCCACGTTATGGGCCATTCAGGGCTCAGAACTGGCTAAAATGAAAGGAAATTTACAGCACAGGTTCTTATCCAACACCATGGAGCTGTACAACCGCACACAGCCATCTCCTGGTTGGCCAGGGCTCCATCAAGACCCCAGGCCACTCGTACGGCTCACCTCTGTGCTTTAAAAAAGCATACCACTTTACTCTGGTCGACTGTGACAGTGAAATTTGATAGTGCATTCATTAAGCTTTGTGTTTGTGTGAAAAATCTAACTTCCTGTCTTGGGTGATAAGACCAGTTTTTGCAGATCCAGTTGTATGTATTCATTGATTCTTGCAGTATTGCATATCAAGTTGCACAGTGCCAAAGTTTACTACTTGTCACTGTGAGATTTATGTGGTGAAGAATGTTTGATGTAACATATATTACACCTACGTATATATATATAGGCTTCTAGTGTGGATGGGTCTGTCTTCTGGATAGAATTTTCAATTCCTCTTTAATCAGTAGCCATATTGTCACTTGTCACATGATGACCCATAGTGATGATGGAAAATTGTGTTATTGCTCGTATGTTAAAGTTTGTGATGTAATATTGACAAGATGGTAGTGTGGGTGAAAGTTGCAATTGCTAAAGCCTGTTTCATTCCTTGAATGTTGGCAGTAAAAGGAGATTAGTGGGGTGTTTTAGTCTGATTTGATTTAAAATTCTGCTCCATTGTTGGGGTATTTGACTGTTTGAAATTCTAGACGTTTTTTCACTTGCAAGCCACATAAGAACTAACCTGCAGCCATACTATATATGGAAATTGACCACTAGTCATTCTCCCATGGATGGAGAATTTGATTTTTCAAAACGTCAAATCCCCACCATTTTCCCTATTATGCATGGGAGGGGGGAGGTGGGAATAATATTGATATGTGCATTAAACAAGAAGGAGTATAAAATAGTGCAAGGAAAAGCAGAGCACTATTTCTGTCCTGTTTACAATGTGAGAGCTATTAATCTCAAATATTCCAACCATTTGTCCCATTACAAATTTATCTGACAAGCATAGCAACTGTTACTAAGCAACAGAAATTCAAAAAAATAACCATTTCAAAAGATCAATCACACTTAGCAACCATTGCCTAGCAACCATTGCTATGATCCAAAACTTCCATTTACCTTAGCAAGGGTTACCTAGTAACCATTGCAATAGGCGGCGGAGGAGGGGGTGCTAGGGGTGCTCCAGCATCCCCAACTATTTTACTGGGGGTGCTGAGCACCCCCAACTCAAAGCTGTATTGCGTGATAGTCGTCACGTGAACTTCAGAAACTTGTCAATCACGATCGAAATACTTTAATAGAGCAGTCACCCCAATAGAGCAGTCACCCTAATACAACAGTCAAGCATGTATTAAAAAGTACTAGTATTTGATTAACAGCTAAAACCACCGAAAATGCCTCCAAATTCAATCTCCTGACACCTAATTTTCAAACTTTTCCTGAGGGGTATGCCCCCAGACCCCCTAGAATTAGCATGCAAAGCACACCTACTACTACCATCATAAATTTTGGGCACCTCCAACTGTAGCATCCTTCCGCCTCCTATGATTGCTAAGCAACTATGTTTTTGCTATTGGGCATCTATCATTATGTCGTCAAATTGGACATGTACTCACACCGCACTATTTTGGCCAATCAGATATTGCATATTTTTGTCAAGGGACCTTGACTAACAAGTGTAATACTAAATGTGACCGTCTCAGCAAAATCCCGACTTGTTCACACAATTAAAAAAAATTTTTTATTCACTTAGCAATATCAGCAGTGTCCAAGGAATGCATCACCAAAATTTGAGCCTTCTGTGGTGTGTAGTTGTGGAATTATAGCGATAGACAGTAGGAAGAGCAAGGTAATTGATTTGTACAGCAACTATACTGAAAATAAACTACAGGTGCTTACATTTGCAGCCATAACTTCTGTTTGTATTAGTCTACAACGTTGCAATTTGGCTTAAAACGTTCACCAGGGATCAGCACAGCAGCCAAGTTATAGTATTAGCCCTGTAGATCCTTGCACATATGGATATGAAGGCGGTTTGGTAGAAGAAATGATGACAAACTTGTTTACGTTTACCGTATCGTAAACAAACGTACGTGACATGCATAGCGTTGGAGCTAGAGAAACAAAACAAAGAGTTTCGAACTCACCATGAGCAGGCGAATAAGATGGTATATAGTTTTAATTGATTTGAGTCTTCCTTCGTCAAGTACTGGCCCGATAAAAACTTGCGTAGTTTTTTTGTAACATGCGTAATTTTACGAATTATTTTTAAATTTTAATTTTCTCAATACGCATGCTTGTGCGAACAAGTCGGGTTTTTGCTGAGACAATCACAAATATATTTTGTCAAGATGCTTTTGACTTGTAATGCATTGACTTGTAGGATTAGTATGTGTGCCCTGTCTGGGAAAACCGGTCTTATTACCTATTTAAAGTATTGAGAAATGCTGGTTTTAAGTATTTAGTGTGTTGTAGCTTGCCAATGGTTGAAGCTATGTGTACTAAATTTTCACACGTTTTACACCAGTTTCTTACCTTCCAGAGCATCCACTGTGTAAGTAGCCAACAACTAAGTTTCCTTCCATTTTAGATAGTTTTTAACCGAGGTTGACTGTATCAGGTGAGCTCCAAAGGGGTGGGAGGCAGGGGCCTGGAAGGCAGGCAAGATGGTGTTCATAATTTGAAAAGGAGGGCATAGGGATGAATTAGGCCAAGCTTTGGGCTATTCAGGTCTCAAAATTGGCTAAAATGAAAGGAAATTCACAGCAGAGGTACTTGTTCAACACCACAGAGCTATACAGCCACATACAGCCACGTATAGCCATCCCCAGGCTGATCAGAGCTCAATCAAGGCCCGTACGGATCGCCTCTGGGCTTGGGAAAAGCAGCCAGCAAAACAAGATCACTCAAGTCTTGATTGTGGAATTAGAAAGTTTATTCATGTAGCTTTGTGTCCTGGATAAAAAATCGAATCTGCTGACATGGGCAATAAGACTGGTTTTCCCAGACTGGGTCACATATGTAATAGGATGGATGGCTGTGGTATTTGGGATTGATAATGTTTACAATGTGAGAACTATTAATCCTGAATACCATAGCCACTCATCCTATTACAAATTAATTTGACATAGTAGCAACTGTTGCTAGGCAACAGAAATTCAGAAATAATCACTGCAAAAGACCAATTACACTTAGCAGCCATTGCCTAGCAACCATTGTAATGGTCACAAAATGACTTTTTACATTAGCAACAATTACCTAGCAACCATTGCTAGGCAACTATATTTTTGCTATGCCATGGGGCATCTATCTCTATGGTAACATTAGTTGTCGAATCGGATATTTACTTCTAATAGAAGCACCATATATGTTCCGCTTCAAAAAATGGAAAGAAATGGTGGACCTATTTTCATCCACTTTTGGATGTTTTTTACTCTGTGATATATCCTTCCAATTTTGGATGGAAGTAGCTCATTTTCCTATATAGTGACGAAAATCTACAATAAGGTTCCAAATTTGATGGTCAATTCTGTTCATCCATTTTTGGAATAATCTGTACCAAATTTATAACCATCCAATAGTGGATGGTTCTAATCTTCCAATTTTGGAATAATCTGTACCAAATTTATATCCATCCAAAAGTGGATGGTTCTAGTCTTCCAATTTGGAATAATCTATACAAAACTTATATCTATCCATAATTGGATGGTTCTGGTAATCCAATTATTCCATTAGCATACCTGCAGAGCTAAATGCATGATCTCCCTTGTTTCATCACTTTTTATTTCTGTAATCCTAAGTAAAGCTTGTACTTGTGCTCATGGCAAATGATAAGTTAGAACAAATTTGCTTACTTCTATTGCTTAAGGCATGGTGCAAAATTACAGATGATTTTCATTTGCAAATGAAACCGTTAATTCACTACTGCTAACCAACATCTTACACTACTATTTTTTGCTTTTTTACTCTGGGTTTTTGGTACAATATTCTTTAACTGTTATGTGTATCTTCTCATGTTACCATTTTTTTGCCTCACTACATGTGTTACATGCAATGCCTTTTTCAGCAATATGTTGAAAATACCAACATTTTCACTGAGTACTTTTGTAAATGGTACTGTAGCTTATGACAATAGATATAGAAACATTGTAAATACTAAGTGGGCAATAAAGTTGCACATGCAGAGCATGTACAAGTCATTCTATCACCCTACGTGAATGCCATAACATGCTCGAGCTCACCGGCTAGGGCAAGTTCTAGAATCTAGGGCAAACGCCAAACACCATAGTGTACAACTGTTATGCATTTTCTGCTTTGAGTATGTTAACTGTGTTTATTTTTTCATGTCAACTTTTTCTGCATGTACACATGTTGCTGTTACTCGTTAATGAGGTATTTAAAATCCAATAGATACCTGGGGTAGGTATCTAAACTGGTTAGATACCCGTGACAAAATTATGTTTCACGTGCGCCACGTGTTTTGCTGGGTTCCAGTCACAGCAGCCATCAGAAATCATTGCTAGAGTGCAAAGAAAACATCACTGGATAATAGAGATGATCGTATTCATCTAGGAAGCCTACCAGTGAGTTGTTTTAACATTAATTTGATCAGGAAGTCGCCATTATTGGCAGTACCAAACTTCAAAGCATACTATGCGTACCATAGTCTAAATGTCCATTAGTATTATACAACAATACTGTAACAGTAGTCTTTACATTAGACTATGGCACACATAGTGTGCTTTGAAGTTTGGTTGTTAATGAGGTAGTTAATATCCAATAGATACCCATAGGTAGGTATCTAAACTGATTAGATACCCGTGAACAAGTTTTTTGTCATGTGCATCACGTGTTTTGCTGGATTCCAGTCAAAACAGCCCTCAGAAATCATTGCTCGAGTGTAAAGAAAGCACATGATCCCTGGATAATAAAGATGATCGTATTCATCTAGGAAGCCTATCAGTGAGTCATTTTAGCACTAATTTGATCAGGAAGCTGCCTTTATTGGCAGTGACCAGAGCCTCATGAGCCATAGTCTAAATCAATTATTGCTTTTGCCCTCGGTGATTATTGTGCCATTCCTCAGGTCTTTAAGGGGGCAGGCAACTATGTCCTATGGCTTCCGTGGATTTAAAACATGTCTTTATGTGAAGCTCTATAGTCAACACAGACACTATTATCTAACTGATCAATAACTGATGTTGTAGTTGAGGCCTTGAATATCTGTTTAGTGCAAATCTGGGTAAAAATCTTCAAAGCATGTGTAAACTATGGCACAATTATCATTTTTCAGTAAAATTGATTCTTCTTCTACAGCTGATGATGAAACTCTCTAAATATTTTTGCAGAGGCTTGTCATAGTATTATCTTGAAAAGTATGGAATCAGATTTTCGTATGATGTTATTACCCGACTACTAGAGCACCAGAAAACCGGATCAATTTTTTCTTACAAATATTGAGAATTCCACAGCTAATTTGAAAAAGGAATTCCAAAAATTGCTTCCATACTTTTGTTACAAATCCACTTAGGTAGCAGATTATAAAGTTTGAACACCATAGAACTAAAACTGAGAAACTAGTTTCATAAATTCCATAACTGTGTAGGTTTCTACAACTTTTTGGTCTTAAACACAAAGCTGAAACTTTTAGTGAGTGTTTTTAACTGGAGATGATGATTTCTTAGTGCTATAAATGCATCTGATACAAAAAGTAATGGATAGCAAGCAGGGATCAGTAGAAATCAGTTATTTTCAGGTGAAGCCATAGGAATTAGTAGCGTGCCCCCTTAAAATAGCGAAGATACCTGGATTTATGCAATAACCGACACTTAGGGATCACAGAGATTTGCACGTTCTCACAAAAAAATACATTGACCAGAAATCAACCTCACAATTCCGTCATAGTACCTTGGCAGTACTGGTGTGATATGAACACAAGCCAAAAGTTCCTTTAGTGCGACTTAAAATGCTTTTAATAAATTATTGCTACAAAATTTTAATGATTTTCTATTCAGTGGAATTTTCTGCTCAATGAACTGACTGACTGACTGACTGACTGACTGACTGACTGACTGACTGACTGACTGACTGACTGACTGACTGACTGACTGACTGACTGACTGACTGACTGACTGACTGACTGACTGACTGACTGCCTGACTGCCTGACTATGCCTTCAGAGAAGCGCAACTGGATAACAGCTAAGACTACGAGGTTGTTTTTTTCACTGTTAGAACAGTATTCCAAAATTGGATGACCAGAAGCATCCAATTTTGGATGAGTATAAATTTGGTACAGATTATTCCAAAGTTGGATGACAAGAACCATCCAATTTTAGATGATTATAAATTTTGTACAGGTTACTCCAAAGTTGGATGACAAGAACCATCCAATTTTGGATGAGTATGTATTTGGTACAGAGTACTCCAAAATTGGATGACAAGAACCATCCGATTTTGGATGATTATAAACTTGGTACAGGTTATTCCAAAATTGGAAGACTAGAACCATCCAATTATGGAACCTTATTGTAGATTTTTGTCACTATATAGGAAATGAGCTATTTCCATCCAAAATTGGAAGGATATATCACAGAGTAAAAAAAACATCCAAAAGTGGATGAAAATAGGTCCACCATTTTCTTCCATTTTTGGAAGTGGAACATATTTCGAAGCACACCATATTGTTTTAGCCAATCAAATTAGTATTACAGATTTTTGTCAAGGGACCTTGATGAACAAGTGTAATACTAATTCTATTAGCTACTTGCTTGACGTATTTCAATATAATACGTCAAACTGCTATTGAGGGTATATAGTGTAACACATTCACTTGTTGGATTATGAATATAAAAATTACTGGCTAATTATTACAGGGTTTTACAATTGAATTCGTCATCTTTGCAATTGACTTTGTCCCATTTGTAGCAGAGTATGTCACTTTTGCAGTAGAATTCGTCCTGTTTGCTATTATATTCATAAGTTCTGAAATTGAATTTGCTACTTTTACATTAGAATTTTATGCATTTGCACAAGAATTTGTCATAATTGCAATAAAAAACCAGCCAGTCATCATAAGATGGGATCATTTTTTGCCATGGAGAACACCGCTTGAGACACTACAGCATAACTGGAGCTGGTTATATGCTAAGCCAATCAAAATTAATTTGCTTGTTCGTGAGTGATCACACCCATCACCAATGGTGAAGCACAATATTGTGAATTCCGCTGAAGAAGCTGTACAGTAGCATAAGAATTATTGCCTCATAAAAGAATTGTTTGCAACAGTTGTACTTCCAGATCATGAAGCAATTGCTGCATCATTTTTCGTATTTGCCAATCTTGTTATGCTAATGCAAAAGTGACAAATTAAATTGCAAAACCAACTAATTCAATTGTAAACAGGATGAATTTTACTGCAAAAGCAGCAACCTCTACTGCAAATGGGACGAAGTCAATTGCAAAGGTGATGAATTCAATTGCAAATAGCGGTAATCAGCAATCCTGAATTTTCTGTCTTAATTGTAAAATTATGTGTGAAGTTGATAAAGTTTCAGTTATAGGCTGTGAAATCATAGTAATCTCTTAAATAACTCAATCATTGTATTAACAGTCAGTAGTGTTTGCTTAAAATCAAAAGGATTACCTGATAGCAACTTACTATGTTTTATCACTTTTCTTTCAAGAAGATTTCTTAGACTAGATTAACATATAATTTAAAGACAGGAGATTGCATTCATTGCAATACTTATGAAAGGTACATAGTGCACAAATCCTGCAAAACATTGTTATGCTTTCTTGGATTACCCCAGCTACCTTTTAGTATTAGGTATAGGTTATTACATAAATCCGCAGTATCTTTGCTATTTTAGAGACCTGAGGAATGGCACAATAATCACTGAGGGCGAACAGGGGTCTAAAATAGCAAAGATACGTTGTTTTTAAAGATACGATGTGATGTTTTCTTTCCACTCTAGCGATGATTACTGAAGGCTGTTGTGACTGGAATCCAGCAAAGCTTGGGACCCATATGATAGAAAATATTGTGACGGGTATCTAACCAGTTTAGATACATACCCAGGTATCTATTAGATTTTAATACCTCATCAGCGATTATACTTCAAAGCATACCATGTGTGCTATAGTCTAGACTAACTTCAAAGCATACTATCTGTGCCACTTCTTTTGAGTAGACATATCACCACTAGTGCCACATAGAGTTAACCATTTCAATAACCTCCTCATTAAAAGAAGTATGTATTTACATTCCTATCTCTCAAAGCAATGCATCATTTCACAGTGTTGTCAAGCCACCAGAGGCTTGTGTCGCAAAGTGATCTTGGCTCACAGCAATTTATGATCAGTCCAGAATTCAGCTGTATATATACTAGTATTTCAAAAAATTGTAAATTTAAAGATTAAGTAGGGATCTATGCAACAAGAAGTAGTGAAACAAGAGATGAATGATAGTATTACAGCTAGCTCAGTGGGAAAGTCCCTACTTTGGCACATTAGCAACAGCAATTATTTTGCTCAATACCAAAGTAGGGACTTTCCCACTGAGCTATGCTGTAATACCATCATTGTTTCACTACTTTTTGTTGCATACAGTAGATCCCTGCTTCAATTTTAAATTTTACAATTTTTTGAAATTCTAGTTTGTTTAGTTTTTGTTATGTACGTAACATAGCTAGCTACAATGTAACTTGTGAATTGTTCTATTAGAATATAGTGCATGACTTTTGTATTACAGTGACTGTTGTATTAGAGTATATCTCGAGTCAGCCAAGAGGTGTGCAGCTAACTACACCAAGAAGGAGTGAGGTCGTTTTGTCTACTGTAAACAGCTAGGTTGTTAAGAGGTGTGGACTTTGTACTCTATTGCTATTAGTCCACCTAGATCTTTAATTGATGGGTGTGGTCGCTAATCTATCACAAACTTGCACATATCTAGTCTTATAGTAGTGCCAGGGCTGAAGCACTTCTGAAATCCAGCTCTGAAATAATTTTGTGGTGTCTATGTATGTTGCTGAAAGAAAGTGTTGATACAGAAAATTAATGCCTTGATATGATTTCGTTGGATGAGAAGAAGATTCAGGTGACCAGATATAAAATTATAAAAAATCACCAAAACTTGAATTTTAGTCAACTGCTTCACTGCCTCACTCACTGACCACAGTCACAAGGCTAGAAGCCTGATGAAGCAGCACACAGCCACCAATTTTACGCCACAATAACAAACTCACCAGTGGGATATGCCTTTTGGGATTCTGACAAGTGTAGGCCCTCTGTGCCTTGTCTTTTTTTAAATTTCAATCAGGTTGCTTGCAAGTGTTTTGTTATATTTAATCCTAAAACAAAAACAGCCTTGGAGCTGTAAA
Organism: Dysidea avara; assembly: GCF_963678975.1. NCBI lineage: Eukaryota > Metazoa > Porifera > Demospongiae > Dictyoceratida > Dysideidae > Dysidea > Dysidea avara. The sequence continues at coordinate 22,946,401 of NC_089279.1, read as the reverse complement.
TAAAAAGGGCACTGCCAAGCAAAGTAGGATCAATCAAACAAGCTTATTCAACATGACTGGTAAGAACAAGTTGCAGCCAAGTAGATTGGAATATTACTGTGATCAAATTGTTAAACAACTGGTAAGAACAAGGACTGATATCAGGTTGCAGCCAAGTAAATGCAGTATTACCCATTCTCTTTGTTTCTAGCTATAGCTATAATTATAATGAAACTGCAGCAAACATACATGCAACTGTTATTAAATTGTCATTTGGCCACTTTTTAAAATCACACATTCCAAAAAAAGTGGCCAAATGACAATTTAATAACATGTACAGTTGCATGTGTATTTGCTCTAGTTTTATTATGTAGCTATAGCTAGATACAAAGAGAATGGGTAATACTGCATTCACTTGGCCACAACTTGATATCAGTCTTGTTCTTACCAGTTGTTTAACAGGTTGATCACAGTAATATTCCAATCTACTTGGCCACAACTTGATATCAGTCCTGTTCTTACCAGTCATGTTGAATAAGCTTGTTTGATCGATCCTACTTTGCTTGGCAGCGTCCTTTTTTTACAGCCCCAAGGTTGTTTTTGTTTTAGAATATCACACATTTTGTCACTGAACAAGACACAAAAAAATGAATGCATAAAGCTAAATAGTTTCATACAAGCTATCTTTGGTTATCACAACAGCTTCAACGGTTATTGTGTGTATTGCATCACAGCTTGAGACATGAAGTGAAAAAACCAAAGAATGTAGTTTGGTACAAGTAGGCAGGTACTTGTCAGTGTTATGGCTTCTGGGCTCCATTTAAGCCATCAGTGTACAGATTGAGTAAAGGCCATTTCCCGGCAGCTGAGAATGTGCCCCAAACTTCTTATTAAACTAGATTGTCCCTTGAAATGCACAAACAAAGCTGTATTGTAGGCTGCGTTAGCTACTTCAAACCCATTATTAAACATCAACTGAATAACAAACATTTACGAGAATAGTACACGATAGCAAGTTCATTGACACCGATCATCTTCACCTAGTGTTGATGCTTATGGCCGAATTTGCACCGAGCTCACCAACTGTAAATAAACGCTACTGTAGTCAGAGGTGTCTTAAATTTAAAATAGGGTTCTAAAAGACCGCAAAATAAATCAGCAATTAGTGTAGGCAACGTTATTATCCTATGAGCGCACTTATGGAAATTAACTCACTACTTCCCAGAAAAACGGCAGGTCATAATCAAGTGAAACTACTCCATATGTTTAATTACATACGTACCCATGAAGCACAAGAGTGAATGAATCAAACTTTTAAAAAATTGCTTATGGTGGCTCTTGCAGGAGAGGTGGAATTCCAAGATTTGTACTGAAGAAACTTAACTAGCTAAAGAACTTAAAAATCCAAGGCTATGGAACTAAGATATACGTAAGAGTAAAAAAAAATGAAATAAAATGAGTGGCTTGTGCTAACGAGTATGCGAAGGAGGAGAAGGAGAAAAATATGATGTTTTCAGCAAAATTTCATGTAGTGTTAATAAAATATAACAGGGATTACTTACTTAGTAATACACTTATAATAACAATATACCAATGGTTTTGTTGTATTGTGAGTTTTGTTTACAAAAGAATAGTTTTAAAGGTAGGTTTTAGGTGTGCGTTCTATTAGAGTTAGTCATTCGTGTAAATAACTTATGGTAGTCACACACCCTACTTTCCTTGGCCACATTACTCACTACTGTGAGTCTTTGATGCCGTTTTATATATTATATGGGCTAGTGCTACTCCTTAAAGATGATTTTCATCACATAAAACGTCTTTGGTATGATTTTATAGATGGAATTTTGGGCGGCGTGCAAAATTTTCAGAGTGATCCCTACTTAAATGGTACTATATACTGTAATGTTTGATAGATAACCAAGTATCCCTCCAGCCTCATCAAAACATAGTCAATACAGTGCCACATCTTCTTACTACTTGGATGTTACCAGGTATCCTTTTGGATATGTCCTTCTTCTCATACGAAGTGTTCAAACTGTTCATCCAGTTAAACTATTTACAGCACAAAGCGTCAAAAGTGCCACTAACATTACCGGCATTACCCCTGAACCACTCTAAGTTGTTGGATCATTAAAAGTTCCCACGACTAGCAACAAGTCATCTTGACACACTGAGTTAACCATACGCATTAGGTCATCATAGAACTGATCCTTGTGCTTCTGAGAGGAGCAACAAGTAGATGTTATGCTACTTCTAAAATCTAGGAGCCCATGCAGCTAATACTATCCCATTCTAACTAAACAGGCAATTATCAACCATGTATATAATTTAGTTTATATTCATGCTATTGCTATTATTAGTTCAGCTAGATAATTAGATTTGTAAATACTGTAATATAGTGTATTTCATAATTCATGAATTTCGATAATTACGTTGCTATGCACTGCTAAGGAAGCGTAGCTATAACAACCACTTTAAACCTCCAATTATGCACAGAGGTATCTTCTCAACTGTTTTATATTGTGTCTATTGTATTTTCTCACACAAATTGTTTAATAAAAGCCTTGAGGCTGCCCTTCATTTTCATTCGCATAAGTACAGGTAATTCCCCCTTCAACTAAAAGGATAAGCTATCTCTGGTAGCCTGAGAGGCCTTCAAGATTGTTTTAAAGTTGTCATATGTCTATAAAACTGAAAGGGAAGACCGTTCATGAAGTATATGAAGAGTCACCATACCCATAATTCAGACTGCCCAGAATAAACCACAAGGTTTATGTGTGTGGAAGTTTAATACAGGCTTTCAATTCTTACATCCTGACTAGTTTTTTTACCATTTAAAAAGTTTTTAGTGTGTACAGACAAGCAAACATAGGTAGGTAGGCTAGTAGGTGCACACACACTTTTTACGAAAACAATTTCAGTAATCCCGCAGGCATACACACTAGTAGATATTATAGTCAGCAAATGTTATCATTTTGTCTGTTTACATCACAAGCTAACTGCTCTCCAACACACACATATGTACACATACACACACACACAAACAAGCAAAGCCCTCAGCTACTGATAGCATGGTCATGCCTACCTAGTAGATTAGTACTTGGACACCTGTGTACTACTCAGATAGTGTGAGGTATATCCTCTTGGGGCAGGCTAGTAACTTGAGTGGCATCCTTCCAGAGATGGTTAAGCTTTGTTATGTTGAGTTGTTTGTGAATCTGGTGTAGTTATTTAGTAGTGTCTGGGAGAGTAAAGTTGTTTCACAGGACTTGCATGATGCATTATTGTTTCCTGTATCAAAGAAGGGTGACTTGTCCTTATAGTACGTGTGTGACAATTGGAGGAGAATCAGTTTGCTGGATGTGGTTGGTAAAGTTATTGCTAAAGTAATTCAACAACATTTATAGGTAGTTGTGGGGGAGGTCATTGCAGACTCTCAGTGTGGTTTTCATTATGTATCTGCTGCAGTTGGTTGTTTACACATGTTACTGATTATCGGATACTAATATGTAAAAACAAGACTGATATAACTGATAACCAATAGCTGATCTGATTATCAGTTCATTTCTATAACAAACATGTAAGAAAAATGATTAGCTATATACACCAAAATTCTTTTACTGTGGATCGTTTCTTATGAATTATGGTTTGAAAATTGCCTATTGTGCTTTTGAGCAGTGCTCAAAAATCTAGCATATTGTGCTCAAAATTATGCTCAAAATTATGCTCTCAAAATCAAGTATATTTGACTCTTCCAGGCCTTAAATTAACATGCGGTCAATGGACAAAATCTGCACAAATGGCACAATGTCTGCACATAATTAGTTTTGGGCGGACACACATGTCCTTGCAAAACCAATAGTGGTACCATAAAAGCTGATGTGTACATGTTTGTTTGCAGTGCTAACAATAACTGTCACTTGGTTGCTAGGAGATACTACATTTTCCCAACCCAAGGATTTACCAATGCCACCTCCCCTATTTGGGCGTTTGGATTCAGTGGAATGGACTGGAATAGTGGACTGGAATGGAATGATGGAAGGGAACGGTATAATTTCAATTGGTGATCACATCTTTATAAAGACCACCTTCTAACAAGACCACCTCTTTATAAAGACCGTTTTTCTTTAATGTCTAAATTGCTGTTATCTTGTAGTTTTAGAATGCATCCCCATAGAATGGTCTTATTGACCAGTTGTGCGCCACATGCCTAGAGTGATATCTGATTTGTGACTGGATCTATGAAAACCGTTCTTATCACCCAAGACAGGAAGCTTGATTTTTTCACACAAACACAAAGCTTAATGAATGCACTATCAAGTTTCACTGCCACATTCGACCAAATTAAAGTGGTCTGCTTTTGCTGGCTGCTTTTTTAGAGCACAGTGGCGAGCCGTACGAGTGGTCTGGGGTCTTGATGGAGCCCTGGCCAACCGGGAGATGGCTGTGTGTGGCTGTACAGCTCCGTGGTGTTGGACAATGACCTGTGCTGTAAATTTCCTTTCATTTTAGCCAGTTCTGAGCCCTGAATGGCCTATAACTTGGCCTAATTCATCCCAACACGTTTCTTTTCAATTTTTGAACACCATCTTGCCTGCCTTCCAGGGCCCCCGCCTCCCACCCTTCTGGAGCTCGCCTGATACAGACAACCTCGGTTTAAAAACTATCTAAAATGGCGGGAGACTTAGCTGTTGACTACTTCTTCACTGGATGATCAGGAAGGTAAGAAATTGTTGCAAAACGTGTAAAAATTTGGTATGCGTAGCTACCACCATTGGCCAGCTACAGCACACTGAATATTTAAAACTGATGTTTCTCGATACTTTTAAATGGGCGATAAGACCGGTTTTCCCAGAGATAGTCACATTTGTAATACAGCAATATACCCCATGCAAAAACAGTTTGGCTGTACAAAAATGACATCCCCATCAAACTAAAAGTAACTGACAACTAAAGGAGCTAATATCTGGGTGAGGCCAAAAAATACTGGCAAATAACATGCTATAATTTGGTCCTTTATCATTGACTTGTGCAGTCTTGCTGCATTCCTAATTAATTGATTCCCTGTAACTCTAATTGGCTAGTAGTTTAGCCACCATTTTTCTCCTCTACAATGCCAGACTATTGGGAAAGGTACCAATTTACTAGCCTATTAGATTTACAGGGAACTAATTAGGAATACAGTCAGACTGCACAAGTCTGATAAAGGGCCAAGATTACTGTATAAATTATACTTAGTTGCCAATATATATTAGCATTCATTTCTTGGCCTTACCAGATATTAGCTCCTAGCTTTAGTTCTCAGTTGTTTTTGACACATCTTTTTTGTATAGCCAAGCTGTTTTTGTATGGGGTATATAGCTATTACTGTATTGTATCATAAACCAGATATTACTGGCTTCTCTAGACATAACATGTGGCACACAATTCATCAATAAGACTGTCTTATAGGGCTCTAAAACAACAATTCTGATATTAAAGTAAAACGATCTTTGTAAAGAGGTGGTCTTTGTTAGAAGATGGTCTTTATAAAGAGGTGACCACTGACTGAAATTACCTAAGTACCGTTCAATTCCATTGCACCATTCCAGTCCATTCCACCATTCCATTCCATTCCACCATTCCATTCCACTGAATCCAGATGCCCTCTTTGTGTACTGCTATCACCAGCAGTTGTAATGACCACAGCTTAGTGATATGTTGCAGCTATGTGGTTGTGTTTAACCTCAAAGCTTTCAATGGAAACTCCCTATTCCAATTCCAGCAGTGTAAAGTGCTCCTCTAGCTCATGTCTGTACAATTTGACTATGTCTGTACATTTGTGAATATGTAAGGACATTTGTCCTATGCATAATGCACTCAAGCCTATTGGCTATCTGGATCCCATGCAAAGGGTATGAAATTCCAAACACTAGTCAGGCAAGATTGAAGTGCCCTAATAGAGCAGTTATCCTAATGTAACAGTCAACCGTAACTCAAGTACTAATTTTATAAACTACTGAGTTGCTATCAAATTCAACTTCGAAGGGTGTAACCTTAAAAAATTTCCCTCCTAGATTGGCATACTTTGCATGCTATAGTATGCTTATTACAAGAGTCCTATGTATTTAGGCCCTTAAAATCTGGATTAGAAACCAGTTATCACATTTCCTGGAGCTGCCCATGCCTAATGTTCCTATGAATGCCACTACCATTAGATTACCTGTGCTACCACTGCAATTTCCTGAGTGGTAAATAGTTAGTTTTTACAGTGTAGGAATATGAAGATTTTCAGTGCTTTTGATGTATACTATAGTTCTCTAACACTTGAGTTCTTTATATGTTAACAAAAGTCATTTTTCCATTACAATGTTATTGAATAGTATAACATTATTGTCTTTACAGTTGAAGCAACTTGCATTGAAGGTGGTATTCGTCTTGTTGATGGTGCTAATAATCATCAAGGCCGTGTGGAAGTGTGTCACAATAATGTATGGGGAACTGTGTGTGATGATAGCTGGAATAGAAATGATGGAATAGTTGCTTGTCGTCAACTGGGATTAAGATTTGTTAGATATGTTGACTCTGCCTACTTTGGAAGAGGAACAGGACAGATCTGGTTAGATGATTTATATTGTACAGGATCAGAGTCTCGACTGATTGATTGTACCCATAATGGATTTGGTGTACATAACTGTGGACATAGAGAAGATGCTGGTCTGTTTTGTGAAGGTAAGCAATTTTATTAAAAGTTTGATTTTTGTTGTATGACATTTGTGGCACTCTGTTATTTAACTAATTTCTATTTATGACAATTTTTCAAGAAGGTGGCATGTGATACAGTTAAAGAATTTATCAGCATGTGATTTTAATATTGTATTTTTAGGCCTATTTTCTGGTGGTTGAACACAGCAAATTAGACAAAAATAAGCTCTCACATAAATACAGTATGTGGTTGTGTCACGTCCTCATATGACGTTGAGTAATTAAGGTGTAATAAATATGCATTAATTCAATCTATTCCATGTGTACAATACAGGTTAGCTCCCAACCGCTCACTTCTGTTTTCCTTAACTGTATTCTACAATAAGAGATGATAAGAAATCAATGTGAATTGGACATTTGGACTTAAGCGCTGTATACACTGAATGAGTGGAGTGTTTTAAGGTTTTATGCTAGTGGTAGGAAATACTAATGTAACCACCATGGCTGTTTGGGCTGACAGTTCTTAATTTTGTCGTTATTGATTTTTATTATTTTGCTAGCCCCTACCCAGGATTGTTTTGTGTAGGTAGTGTCTGGTGTGATGTGTGTGCTCTGTAGATCATTTGATTGTTAGCCAACCACTGTGATGGCACATTCCCGGTATACAGTATATATGTATGTGTGTATAACATGCAGTGTGTGGTAAGGTATGATGTGGGAGTCTCTATGGAGATAAAATCCAGTTATAATATACTGCACTTTTAATAGACTGTAAAATGTATGTAAGTTACGTACCATTAATCCCATTAAATTTCATTATGGTCTTACATAAATGCCATATAATTATACTGATGCATATAAACTCACAAAACAATCTTTCAATCTTTTGGTCTACCAGATGCTACATGTGGTCCCTGGTGGACAAATTATGGTTCAAGATGACTGATTTTGAGGGACTAGTTGTGGCATAGTAGATCCTTAATATCAGGGTGATGCTATTATCTAATCCAAAACAGCCAAGCTGTAAAAAAACAGTGCGGCCCTCAAAAAGGCTATAGTGAAAAAAGATGTGAAATCCAAGGTGGCGGCCAAGAAATGGCTGTGATGGTAGGTTAGTGGCAAAAATTTTAATTACGACAATTCAGGTGAATTTGCATTGCCTCCTCCACTAGGATTTGGCACTAAATTCACCTGAATTGTCGTAATTAAATTTTTTGCCATTAACCTACCATCACAGCCATTTCTTGGCCGCCACCTTGGATTTCACATCTTTTTTCACTATAGCCTTTTTGAGGGCCGCACTCTTTTTTTACAGCTTGGCTGTTTTGGATTAGATTTCACTTCTTTTTGTATCTGTATACCCCAAAGCCGGCCTATGGCCGGCTTTAGGGCTTCCTTCTAACTTTTTTTTTCTTTTTTGCAGGAATTGTGGAACAAAGGAAGAAATGTTGTGTACAGTTTTTTTGTCTAATTAAAAATATTTGTATATTTAACAATGAAAGATAATCATACTGTAGGTAATAAGGTGACTTCTTATACATAACTGAACTGTAGCTGAAACTCCCATTGTTTGTAGCTGAACTCTTTTCAGAGTGACTTATTTCTAGCTGAACTCTCTACATGGTGATTTGTTTCCAACACATATTTCTACAGGATGATTTGTTTGTAGCTGATCCCTATAAGGTAATAGCTGATATCTCTACAGGGTGATTTGTTTGTAGCTGAACTTTCTACAGGATAGTTTCTTTGTAGCTGAACTCTCTGCAAGGTAATTTCTTCTAGCTGATCTCTCTACAATGTAACTTCTTGTAGCTGATCTCTCTACTGGGTGACTCATGTCTAGTTGTACACTGTGATTTGTTTGTAGCTGAATACTCTACAGGGTGATTTTTTTGTAGCCAAACTCTCTGCAGGATGATTTGTTTGTAGCTGAACTCTCTACAGGATGGTTTCTTTGTAGCTGATGTCGCTCTAGGTGACTTTTTTCTAGCTGATCTCTCTACAGGATGGTTTCTTTGTAGCTGAACTCTCTATAGGGTGATTTTTTCTAGCTTAACTCTCTCTAGGGTGATTACTTCACAACTGAACCCTGGCTTCTTCTATCTGATCTCTCTACAATGTGATTTGTTTGTAGCTGAACTCTCTACAAGGTGACATTTTCTAGCTGAGCTCTCTCTTATTTCTAGCTGATCTCTCTACAGAGTAACTTGTTAGTCTAGCTGATGTCTTTACATGGTAGATTTTGGTTGTTAAACTCTCTGAATGAAGACTTGTTTGTAGCAGAACTTCTACAGAGTAAATTGTTTGTAGCTGAACTCTCTATAGGGTGACTTGCTTCTTGTTGAACTGTCTATAAGGTTAACTGTTTGCAGCTGAACTCTCTACAGAATAACTTGTAATGTAATAGAATTATATGATGGAGTAAATAAATTAGCTGAATGCTCTATTAGGGTGACTGTTCTATTAGAGTATCTCGATCTCGCATTTGCCACATGGAGTTGGCTTTCGAATCATAACTCAGTGCAAGGGCGTCAGAACTGGGAGGGCCAGGGGGCCATGGCCCCCACACTATTTTCAAAAGTATGTTTTGGCCCCCCACTTTTGGGGCCAACTAGCTCAGGTTGAAACAATCAGCCAAAGCTATATGCACAGAAATACATACATCCATACGAGAAGCCATACAACACCACGTACCCAGTACTGGCATCACCAGTCTTCCACTTGAGTCCTCCACAACTGTCAAGCCATTCACTGTTACACCCAAAAACGCCTATAATTTTATTTATTATTAGTCCTTGCACGTGACATCTGTTGTTCAAATATTTTCCTGGAGCCTGTGCAGTGAGAAACTTAAATAGTGGAAAGAATGCCACATCGGTGGTATTATGATGGGAAAGGTTACGCTCGAATGGAAGGATAGCAGCAGATCTAAGAGGGCAGTCTCATTGTAGTGCGTGAATGTACAGGAGTTGCTGACTTCTGAGTACTGACTATTGAATTTGGCGAAGAGTTGATTTATCAAGTAGACTAGTCTAAAAGAGAGGCATACAAGGATATGTAAATGAGAGTAGCCAGCCATGAACACAGTAGTGGTGTGGGGTTCACGTGATCCTCACAGTTGGAACCTGCTACCCAGTTCCTTCAAGGTATGATGTTTTGCTTAGCGGATAACACTGTTAATGTTATAATCCTTGTAGTGGAGGTGCTGTACAATAAACATAAAGGAAAGACCTTTACGTGACCATGATTTCTCACGTGATATATACATGCATCGAGCACGTGCAGTAGGTATAGCGGCCATTAGCAGAATAGGGAGTGAGCAGATAGCTGTGCATACATTGTAGCTGTAGGGTTATATTTATTAGCTAGTGATAACACTTCACAACACCCATATATAAGTGCATGTATGAACTGAGCTACAGGAGCCCTATCAATGTGAGCCTGCATGGGCTGGGTGTTGATCAGTTTATAGTTAGCTGATTTTGGATGATTTGGCCCCCCCACTCTAAAAATCGTTCCTACGCCCTTGACTCAGTGGTTTGTAATCCGATTCTTCTATACTACTGTAAGGACTTTCTATGAAGATTATTCCAACTATACACCGATTTTCAGTTCATTGGTCTAAGCAGTTTGCCTAGTAGGCGTAAAAACTAATACTTTTTTGTTCATAAAAATCGATCGCGTAATTGTGACACAAGTTGGGTTTTGTGTCATATCTCCATGGTCTTTATCTCGATTCCTTTCAAACCACCAAAAGGCACTCCTACGATGGTTACTCCATCTACATAGCAATTTTCAACTCATTCCATGAAGCGGTTTACCCTGTAGGCGTGACAACAAATCAATCTTGTTTTACACGAATAATCAGTCAGAACTCCCAAACCATTCATCGGATTTCCACCAAATTTGATGCTAGGATTCGCCTTTGGACTCCCTTTCTGTGTGCCAAATGTCAAAGCGATCGGGATACACGTTTGCAATTTTTGAAAGTGTGCCAAAACACAAAGAAAAAAAAATGAAGAAAAAAAATCGAAACTTTGGCAGCTCGTATCTCGGAAATGGCTGGAGCGACTTCCTTCAAATGTGGTATGTAGACTCCCCTGGCTGGCAGGCAACTCTGTAGCAAATGTGGTTCCAATCGGATAAGGGATCACTAAGATACAAAAGTATGAAAATGACGTTTTCTTTCTTCCTGTCAATATACCGACAGTGTGGCGCGCTGGCTTCTTGGGCTGCACAACACACTATCTTGTGTCTTGATATGTACTACTACTACTACTACTACTACTACTAGAGAGTGAAATGGCATGGAGCTGTAATGAGAACACACAAATAGTGTGTTTTCCAGCCAAGGAAAACTACTGTTTCAAGCATGCGCAGACAAATATCAAGACACACGGTAGTGTGTCGTGCGGCCCAAGAAGCCGGCGCGTAACACCCGTGAGTATATTGACAGGAAGAAAGAAGACGCAATTTTCGCACCTTTGTAGCTCTGTGCTTCCTTGATGAAACAAGACGATTTTTGCTGTGGACATGCCCTCCAACTGCAGCACTCCACATTCCAAATTTGAGCGAAATCGCTTCGCGCGTTCCCGAGATATGCGACTTCAAAAATTGGCTCAGTTTCTTCGTTTTTTTTTTTCTTCTTATTTTTCTTTTTCTTGTCGCACACTTACAAAAACTGCTATAAAACCCGAACACCATATCCGATTGCCTTGAACTTTGGCACACACAAGGGAGATATAAAGGCGTATCTCGGTACCAACTGTGGCTGGAATACGATAAACAGGCAAAGAGTTATGAGCGATTATTCACGAAAAATAACACCAATATGTTGTCACGCCTACAGGGTAAACCGCATATGGGAAGAAGCTGAAAATCGGTGGGTGAATAGGTTAACTATTGAACCTCAAACCTTTTGTGGTTTGAAAGAAATCGAGCTACCAAACAGGAAGATACAACAAAAAAACCAACAGTGTGTAACAATTACGCAATCGAGATTAGCTAATTAAAAAAACGACTGCTTGCCACGCCTACCAGATAAACCGCTTGGGGTAATGCTTTGAAAATCGTTGTACAGATGGAGTAATCATCTTAGAAAGGCTCATCAATGGTGTAGAAGAATCAGACTTAAAGCCACAGAGTTATAACACGAAATCCAACTTGGTGTAGCAAGTGCGAGACTGAGATACTCTAATAGAGCAGTCATCCTAATAGAACAGTCACCCTGAAGAGAATTCAAGAGATCAGCTAGAAATAAGAAACCTGTATAGAGATCAGCTACACACAAGTCACCCTGTAGAGAGATCAGCTAGAAGAAGTTACCTTGTATCGAGTTCATGCAACTATGGAAAGAGATAGTTCAGCTAGAAAAAATCACCTTGTAGAGTTCAGCTACAAAGAAACCACCATGTAGAGAGTTCAGCTACAAACAAATCGCCCTGTGGAGAGATCAATAGAAGAAGTTACCTTGCAGAGAGTTCAGCTACAAAGAAACCATCATGTAGAGAGTTCAGCTACAAACAAATCTCCCTGTAGAGAGATCAGCTAGAAGAAGTTACCTTGTAGAGAGTTCAGCTTCAAACAAATCACCCTGTAGAAAGATCAGCTAGAAGAGGTCACCTTGTAGAGAGTTCAGTTACAAAGAAACCACCATGTAGAGAGCTCAGCTACAAGCTAGTGACCTTGTAGAGACATCAGCTAGAAGAAGTTACCTTGTAGAGAGTTCAGCTACAAAGAAACCATTCTTTAAAGAGCTCAGCTGCAAACAAATCACCTGTACAGAATTCAGCTACAAATAAATCACCCTGTAGAAAAATGAGCTAGAAAAAGTTACCTTGTAGAGAGTTCAGTTACAAAGAAACCACCATGTAGAGAATTCAGCTACAAACTAGTGACCCTGTAAAGACACCAGCTAGAAGAAGTTACCTTGAGAGAGTTCAGCTACAAAGAAACCATTATTTAAGAGCTCAGCTGCAAACAAATCACCTATACAGAATTCAGCTACAAACAAATCACCATGTAGAGAGATCAGCTAGAAGAAGTTATCTTGTAGATAGTTCAGCTACAAGCAAGTCACCCTGTAGAAAGATCAGCTAGAAGAAGTCACCTTGTAGAAAGTTCAGTTACAAAGAAACCACCATGTAGAGAGTTCAGCTACAAACTACTCACCTTGTAGAGACATCAGCTAGAAAAGTTGCCTTGTAGAGAGTTTAGCTACAAAGAAACCATTCTGTTTAGAGCTCAGCTGGCAACAAATCACCTGTACAGAATTCAGCTACAAACAAATCACCCTGTAGAGAGGTCAGCTAGAAGAAATTACCTTGTACATAGTTCAGTTACAAAGAAACCACCAATAGAGAGTTCAGCTACAAAGAAATCACCCTGTAGAAAATTCAGCCACAAAAAAATTGCCCTGTAGAAAGATCAGTAGAAGAAGTTACCTTTTAGAGAGTTCAGCTACAAAGAAACCATTCTGTAAAGAGCTCAGCTGCAAACAAATCACCTGTACAGAATTCAGCTACAAACAAATCACCCTGTAGAGGTCAGCTAGAAGAAATTACCTTGTACATAGTTCAGCTACAAAGAAACCATCAAGTAGAGAGTTCAGCTGCAAAGAAATCACCCTGTAGAAAATTCAGCCATGAACAAATTGCCCTGTAGAAAGATCAGTAGAAGAAGTTACCTTTTAGAGAGTTCAGCTACAAAGAAACCATTCTGTAAAGAGCTCAGCTGCAAACAAATCACCTGTACAGAATTCAGCTACAAACAAATCACCCTGTAGAGAGATCAGTTAGAAGAAGTTACCTTGTAGATCGTTCAGCTACAAACAAATCACCCTGTAGAGAGATCAGCTAGAAGAAGTTACCTTGTAGAGAGTTCAGCTACAAAGAAACCACCATGTAGAGAGTTCAGCTGCAAAGAAATCACCCTGTATAAAATTCTGCCACAAACGAATTGCCCTGTAGAAAGATCAGTTAGAAGAAGTTACCTTGTAGAGAATTCAGCTAAAAGAAACCATTTTGTAAAGAGCTCAGCTGCAAACAAATCACCTGTACAGAATTCAGCTACGAACGAATCATCCTGTAGAGAGATCAGCTAGAAGAAGTTACCTTGTAGATAGTTCAGCTACAAACAAATCTCCCTGTAGAGAGATCAGCTAGAAGAAATTACCTTGTAGAGAGTTCAGCTACAAACAAATCACCCTATTGAAAGATCAGCTAAAAGAAGTCACCTTGTAGAAAGTTCAGTTACAAAGAAACCACCATGTAGAGAGTTCAGCTACAAACTAGTGACCTTGTAGAGACATCAGCTAGAAAATTTACCTTGTAGAGAGTTCAGCTACAAAGAAACCATTCTGTAAAGAGCTCAGCTGCAAACAAATCACCTGTACAGAATTCAGCTACATACAAATCACCCTGTAGAGAGATCAGCTAGAAGAAATTACCTTGTAGATAGTTCAGCTACAAACAAATCACCCTGTAGAAAGATCAGTTAGAAGAAGTTACTTTGTAGAGAGTTCAGCTACAAAGAAACCATTTTGTAAAGAGCTCAGCTGCAAACAAATCACCCTGTAGAGAGATCAGCTAGAAGAAGTTACCTTGTAGATAGTTCAGCTACAAACAAATCTCCCTGTAGAGAGATCAGCTAGAAGAAATTACCTTGTAGAGAGTTCAGCTACAAAGAAACCATCATGTAGAGAGTTCAGCTGCAAAGAAATCACCACTGCCCAAATTTCAAGGAAATAGCTCTTTCCAATCTGAAGTTATCAATTGTTGGCAAATTGGATGTGTGTGGAAGGCCCCTTTTCGCAAATCCGGTCACATATGTATTATATATATAATTTGTACATTTACTGATAAAATATTTAAAGTACATCTACTTCATCTTTTCTTCTTCCTGTAGTAAAGAAAAAAACATAGGTTAAAAAAGTCCCAAAGCTGGCCATAGGCCAGCTTTGGGGTATACAAATACAAAAAGAAATGAAATCTAATCCAAAACAGCCAAGCTGTAAAAAAAGTGTGCGGCCCTCAGAAAAGCTATGGTGAAAAAAAGATGTGAAATCCAAGGTGGCGGCCAAGAAATGGCTGTGATGGTAGTTTAATGGTAAAAATTTTAATAACGACAATTCAGGTGAATTTTTGTGCCGCTTCACAAAATTTACCTGAATTGTCATTATTAAAATTTTTACCATTAACCTACCATCACAGCCATTTCTTGGCCGCCACCTTGGATTTCACATCTTTTTTCACCATAGCCTTTTTGAGGGCCGCACACTTTTTTTTTTTACAGCTTGGCTGTTTTGGATTAGATTTCACTTCTTTTTGTATTTGTATACCCAAAAGCCGGCCATAGGCCGGCTTTGGGACTTTTAAACCTATCTTTTTTTCTTTACCAGAGGAAGAAGAAAAGATGAAGCAGATGTACCTTAAATATTTCTGATTTTATCAGTAAATGTACAAATTATATATATAATACATAATATATTTATTACAGAACTGTCCATGGTTGTTTCTTTGTAACTGAACACTCTTCAAGGTAACTTCTTCTAGCTGTTCTCTCTACAGGGTGATTTATTTGTAGCTGGATTCTGTACAGGTGATTTTTTTGTTGCTGAGCTCTTTACAGAATGGTTTCTTTGTAGCTGAACTCTCTACAAGGTAACGTCTTCTAACTGATCTCTCTACAGGGAGATTTGTTTGTAGCTGAACTCTCTCCAGGTGATTTGTTTGCAGCTGAACTATCTAGATGATGGTTTCTTTGTAGCTGAACTCTCTACAAGGTAATTTCTTCTAGCTGAACTCTCTACATGGTGGTTTCTTTGTAGCTGAACTCTCTACAAGATAACTTCTTCTAACTGATCTTTCTACAGGGCAATTTGTTTGTGGCAGAATTTTCTACAGGGTGATTTCTTTGCAGCTGAACTCTCTACATGGTGGTTTCTTTTTACTGTAGCTGAACTCTCTACAAGGTAATTTCTTCTAGCTGATCTCTCTACAGGGTGATTTGTTTGTAGCTGAATTCTATACAGGTGATTTGTTTGCAGCTGAGCTCTTTACAGAATGGTTTCTTTGTAGCTGAACTCTCTACAAGGTAACTTCTTCTAACTGAACTCTCTACAGGGAGATTTGTTTGCAGCTGAACTC
Organism: Dysidea avara; assembly: GCF_963678975.1. Taxonomy (NCBI): domain Eukaryota; kingdom Metazoa; phylum Porifera; class Demospongiae; order Dictyoceratida; family Dysideidae; genus Dysidea; species Dysidea avara. Next base: position 22,930,592 of record NC_089279.1, on the reverse strand, counting down.
TCTTCATGATGGTTTCTTTGTAGCTGAACTCTCTACAAGTTAACTTCTTCTAACTGAACTCCCTACATGGTGGTTTCTTTGTAGCTGATTTTTCTTCAGGGTGATTTGTTTGCAGCTGAACTCTCTATATGGTGATTTCTTTGTAGCTGAACTCTCTACAAGGTGACTTCTTCTAGCTGATCTCTCTACAGGGTGATTTGTTTGTAGCTGAACTCTCTTCATGATGGTTTCTTTGTAGCTGAACTCTCTACAAGGTAACTTCTTCTAGCTGAACTCCCTACATGGTGGTTTCTTTGTAGCTGAACTCTCTACAGGTGATTTGTTTGCAGCTGAACTCTCCACATGATGGTTTCTTTAAATTTGTAGCTGAACTCTCTACAAGGTAACTTCTTCTAGCTGATCTCTCTACAGGGTGATTTGTTTGTAGCTGAATTCTGTACAGGTGATTTGTTTGCAGCTGAGCTCTTTACAGAATGTTTTCTTTGTAGCTGAACTCTCTACAAGGTAACTTCTTCTAACTAAACTCTCTATAGGGAGATTTGTTTGCAGCTGAACTCTCTTCATGATGGTTTCTTTGTAGCTGAACTCTCTACAAGGTAACTTCTTCTAGCTAAACTCCCTACATGGTGGTTTCTTTGTAGCTGAACTCTCTACAAGGTGACTTCTTCTAGCTGATCTTTCTACAGGGTGATTTGTTTGTAGCTGAATTCTGTACAGGTGATTAGTTTGCAGCTGAGCTCTTTACAGAATGGTTTCTTTGTAGCTGAGCTCTCTACAAGGTAGTTTCTTCTAGCTGATGTCTCCACAAGGTCACTAGTTTGTAGCTGAACTTTCTACATGGTGGTTTCTTTGTAACTGAACTCTCCACAAGGTAACTTCTTCTAGCTGATCTTTCTACAGGGTGATTTGTTTGTGGCTGAACTCTCTACAAGGAAACTTCTTCTAGCTGATCTCTCTACAGGGAGATTTGTTTGCAGCTGAACTCTCCACATAATGTTTTCTTTGTAGCTGAACTCTCTACAAGGTAACTTCTTCTAGCTGATCTCTCTACAGGGTGATTTGTTTGTAGCTGAATTCTGTACAGGTGATTTGTTTGCAGCTGAGCTCTTTACAGAATGGTTTCTATGTAGCTGAACTCTTTACAATGTAATTTCTTCTAGCTGATGTCTCTACAGGGTCACTAGTTTGTAAATGAATTCTCTACATGGTGGTTTCTTTGTAACTGAACTCTCTACGAGGTAACTTTTTCTAGCTGATCTTTCTACAGGGAGATTTATTTGTAGCTGAATTCTCTACAGGTGATTTGTTTGCAGCTGAACTCTCCACATGATGGTTTCTTTGTAGCTGAACTCTCTACAAGGTAACTTCTTCTAGCTGATCTCTCTACAGGGTGATTTGTTTGTAGCTGAACTATCAACAAGGTAACTTCTTCTAGCTGATCTCTCTACAGGGTGATTTGTTTGTAGCTGAATTCTGTACAGGTGATTTGTTTGCAGCTGAGCTCTTTACAGAATGGTTTCTATGTAGGTAACTTCTTCTAGCTGATGTCTCTACAGGGTCACTAGTTTGTAAATGAATTCTCTACATGGTGGTTTCTTTGTAACTGAACTCTCTACGAGGTAACTTCTTCTAGCTGATCTTTCTATAGGGTGACTTGTTTGTAGTGGAATTCTGTACAGGTGATTTTTTTTGCAGCTGAGCTCTTTACAGAATGGTTTCTTTGTAGCTGAACTCTTTACAAGGTAACTTCTTCTAGCTGATGTCTCTACAGGGTCACTAGTTTGTAAACGAATTCTCTACATGGTGGTTTCTTTGTAACTGAACTCTCTACAAGGAAACGTCTCCTAGCTGATCTCTCTACAGGGAGATTTCTTTGTAGCTGAACTCTCTACAGGTGATTTGTTTGCAGCTGAGCTCTCTACATGATGGTTTCTTTGTAGCTGAACTCTCTACAAGTTAACTTCTTCTATCTGATCTCTCTACAGGGTGATTTGTTTGTAGCTGAACTCTCTACATTGTGGTTTCTTTGTAGCTGAACTCTACAAGGTGATTTCTTCTAGCTGAATTATCTCTTTCTATAGTTGCATGAATTCCCTACAAGGTAACTTCTTCTAGCTGATCTCTCTACAGGGTGAATTGTTTGTGGCTGATCTCTCTACAGGGTGACTTGTTTCTAGCTGATCTCTATACAGGTTACTTGTTTCTAGCTGATCTCTTGAATTCTCTTCAGGTGACTGCTCTATTAGGATGACTGCTCTATTAGAGTATCTCGATCTCGCACTTGCTACACCAAGTTGGATTTCGTGTTATAACTCCGTGGCTTTCTACTACACCATTGAAGAGCCTTTCTAAGATGATAACTCCATTACAGCGATTTTCAAAACATTACCCCAAGCGGTTTACCTGGTAGGCGTGGCAGGCAGTCGTTTTTTTATTAGCTAATCTCGATTGCGTAATTGTTACACACTGTTGGTTTTTTCGTTGTATCTTCCTGGTTTTTAGCTCGATTTCTTTCAAACCGCAAAAGGTTTGAGGTTCAATAGTTAACCTATTCACCCACCGATTTTCAGCTTCTTCCCATATGCGGTTTACCCTGTAGGCGTGACAACATATTGGTGTTATTTTTCGTGAATAATCGCTCATAACTCTTTGCTTGTTTATCGTATTCCAGCCACAGTTGGTACAGAGATGCGCCTTTATATCCCCCTTCTGTGTGCAAACTTTCAAGGCGATCGGATATGGCGTTCGCGTTGTATAGCAGTTTTTGTAAGTGTGCGAAAAGAGGAAGAAAAATAAGAAGAAAAAAAACGAAGAAACTGAGCCAATTTTTGAAGTCGCATATCTCGGGAACACTTGAAGCGATTTTGCTCAAATTTTGAATGTGGAGTGCTGAAGGTGGAGGGAGTGTCCACAGCAAAAATCGTCTTGTTTCATCAAGGCAGCACAGAGCTACGGAGGTGCGAAAATTGCGTTTTCTTTCTTCCTGTCAATATACTCACAGGTGTTACGCGCCGGCTTCTTGGGCCGCACGACACACTACCGTGTGTCTTGATATAGTGCACATTTTTTGAGGACTTTTAATCAAGACACATGCCGGTAGTGTGTCATGCGGCCCAAGAAGCTGGCGCGCCACACCGTGAGTATATTTACTGGAAGAAAATTGAATTTTCACACCTTTGTAGCTCCATGATCCCTTATCCGATTGGAACTAGTTTCACTACAGAAGTGCCCGCCAGGTAGGCCACGCCACATACTAAATTTAAAGGAAATCTCCTTAGCCATTTCTGAGATATGAGTGGCCAAAGTTTCATTTTAATTTTCTTCATTTTTTTCTTTTCCGTAGGGGGCCTATGGGGGCTTCGATTTCTTTTCACACACTTTGCACAAATTGCTATAAAACACAAACTTGTAACTCCATTGTATTGATATTTGGCACAAGTAAAGAGCATATAAAAGTACATTTGCGTACCAAGTTTGCTGTGAATCTGACAAATATCCAGAGAGTTATAAGCGTTTCTTCAAGTAAAAAAAGATGAAACTTTTGTCACAACTACAAGGTAAACTGAGTAGAGGAATAACTTGAAAATTCGTGTGTACATAGGCTGATCATCGTAGGAGTGTCTTTTGGTGGTTAGAACAGCAACAGACTTACAGCTACAAAGTTATAAAGCAAAAACTGAGCAAGAGTAAAATCGTGGGATCGAGATACTCTAATAGAGCAGTCACTGGGGCAAAAAAGGTGCATAAAACATGTTGAAAAAATGAACTGATTATGACCAGAGTCCGAACCAAGGAACTCCATACCTAACTCCTGCATCCTTAACCACTGAACCACTGCTATCTCGGTTGATCACTTCACTTAATTTCTACCTTATAAATGAAATTTCTAGCTTAATAAGTAAAACTGATCTACCAATAGAAAATTTAGATTGTTCTAGAGCATTCTATGTGTGTTCTATTAGATGATTTCAGCGAAAGCAAAAACGTGCGCTCTATTAGAGCATTAGCCCCATACTATTGTTGCAAAACTTTGAGGCTCAATCTAGTAGCTAGCTATTTCATCAAATCAGAGCCATTTTCATATCGATCAGTGGTATATTTGCAGTATTAACTTAGTTTCGCCCCCAGGCAGTCTGTGAGCAGACTAGTATGACCGACTCGTGCCAATCATCATCATAATAAGTGCTATGCTAGCAAAACTTGTGATACAACAGTCTGGAAATCATATTCCAGTAAATGGTGCATGATTTGGTTTTTGAAAATACAAAAAGAAGTGAAATCCACTCAAAAACAGCCAAGCTATAAAAAAGAGTGCGGACCTCAAAAGCCTGGGTGAAAAAAGTTGTGAAATCAAAGGTGGTGGCCAAGAAATGGCTGCAATGATGTTATTGCTGAAAATTTTTAATAATGGCTGTGTGCATCGTAAAATTTATTAGCATTAATATCATTGAAGCCATTTCTTGGCCACCACCTTTGATTTCACAACTTTTTTTCACCGAGGATTTTGAGGGCCGCACTCTTCTTTTTTTTTACAGCTTGGCTGTTTTTTTGAGTGGATATAACATACATAGAATGTTCTAGTATTTCTATTGGGCGATCTATGGAATTATTTATGAGCAGATTTAAACTAGTTATAAAACAATAATTAAGTGAGGTGATCAGCCAAGGTATAGTGGTTCAGTGGTTAAAGACACAAGTGTTAAGTATGGAGGTCACTGGTTCACACTTTGGTAAGTTTTTTTTGATATTCTTTGTGCACCTTTTTGACCCCATATTGATTGCTCTACTAGATATCTCAACCCCGCAATTTTGCACTTGTTTGGTTTTTGCTTTATAACTTGAGCTGTAACTCTATTGCTATTTAAACTATCAAAAGGCACTATTATGATGATCAGCCTATGCACACACCAATTTTCAAGTTGTTCCTATACTCGGTTTACCCTGTAGCCATGACAAAAGTTCGACATTATAGCCCATCAGATTCATTGGTATGTGAATTCACCTTTATATGCTCTTCATCCAAAGATCAAGGCAATCAAATTGCATGTTTACATTTTATAGCAATTTTTTCAAAAGAAATTGAAGCCCCGTAGCCTTCATACTGCATAAGAAGGAAAAATGAAGAAAATAAATAGAAACTTTGAATGTCCATATCTCACAAATGGCTGTTGCAAATTTAATAACATTTGCTGTGTGACCTATCCTACCTGGCAGAGAGCTATATAATGCAAAAAACATGATTTGCTTTGGAGAAGGGGCAATGGAGCTATGCACAAGGTACAAAGCTATTTTTCTTTCTTCCTGTCAATATACTCACGGTGTGGCAGGTTGGCTTTTTGGCTGCACAACACACTACCATGTGCCTTGATATATAGTATGTCGTTTTTATTTTATGACTTCAAGCAGGTATTTTATTGTGCTATTAAGATGATCTAGCAATGCATAACTGTTGTACTGTAGTAGATTTTATAACTACTCCATTAGAGTGTATATACATGTCTCAATTCATGTCTACTCTTAAAATACTGCAATTGATGCTGATTCCTACAAATTCTTAATATTCACAAACTTTCACTAGAAAAATTGCTGCATTCCTATACCTGAACACCATTTTAGTGATTTCAAGATTTTATCAGCTAGTTGTGGACATTTTTTTTGCAAAAAATGATGCTATTTAGTATAGTGATTCAAGTGAGCATACCATTTGTTTTCCATAGAGAATGAACCCTCCTGCATTTCTCTAGAGTGTACTTAATGATAAACCCATTTTATTGGCTAAGAAAATCCTTCAAATTGTTAGTATATAGGCTTTCTTGTTGTGCAGACCAGTCAGTATAATCTAATCCAAAACAGCCAAGCTGTAAAAAAAGTGTGCGGCCCTCAAAAAGGCTATGGTGAAGAAAGATGTGAAATCCAAGGTGGCGGCCAAGAAATGGCTGTGATGGTAGGTTAATGGTAAAAAATTTAATAACGACAATTCAGGTGAATTATGTGCCTCACCATAGCCTTTTTGAGGGCCGCACACTTTTTTTTACAGCTTGGCTGTTTTGGATTAGATTTCACTTCTTTTTGTATTTGTATACCCCAAAGCCGGCCTATGGCCAGCTTTGGGGCTTTTTAAACCTATTTTTTTTCTTTTCTATAGGAAGAAGAAAAGATGAAGCAGATGAATACTTTAAATATTTCTGATTTTATCAATAAATGTACAAATTATATATATACAATACATGTATTTATTACAGAACTCTACATGATGGTTTCTTTGTAACTGAACACTCTACAAGGTTTGTAGCTGAACGATCTACAAGGTAACTTCTTCTTAGCTGATCTCTCTACAGGGTGATTTGTTTGTAGCTGAACTATCTACAAGGCAACTTTTTCTAGCTGATCTTTCTACAGGGTGATTTGTTTGCAGCTGAAATTTCTCTACAAGGTAACTTCTTTTAGCTGATCTCTCTACAGGATCACTTGTTTATAGCTGATCTCTCTACAGGGTAAATTGTTTCTAGCTGAACTCTCTACAGGGTGGTTTGTTTGCAGCTGAACTCTATACATGGTGGTTTCTTTGTAACTGAACTCTCTACAAGGTGACTTCTTCAAGCTGATCTCTCTACAGGGTGATTTGTTTGTAGCTGAACTCTCTACAAGTTAACTTCTTCTAGCTGATCTCTCTACAGGATCACTTGTTTGTAGCTGAATTCTGTACAGGTGATTTGTTTGCAGCTGAACTCTCTACTTGATGGTTTCTTTGTAGCTGAACTCTCTATAAGGTAACTTCTACTAGCTGATGTCTCTATAAGGTCACTAGTTTGTAGCTGAACTCTCTACATGGTGGTTTCTTTGTAACTGAACTCTCTACAAGGTGACTTCTTCTAGCTGATCTTTCTACAGGGTTATTAGTTTGTAGCTGAATTTTTTACAGGGTGATTTGTTTGCAGCTGAACTCTCTACAAGGTGACTTCTTCTAGCTGATCTTTCTACAGGGTGATTTGTTTGTAGCTGAACTATCTACAAGGTAACTTCTTCTAGCTGATCTCTCTACAGGGTGATTTGTTTGTAGCTGAATTCTGTATATGTGATTTGTTTGCAACTGAGCTCTTTACAGAATGGTTTCTTTGTAGCTGAATTTTCTACAAGGTAACTCCTTCTAGCTGATGTCTTACAGGGTCACTAGTTTGTAGCTGAACTCTCTATATGGTGGTTTCTTTGTAACTGAACTCTCTACAAGGTGACTTCTTCTAGCTGATCTTTCTACAGGGTGATTTGTTTGTAGCTGAACTCTCTACAAGGTGACTTCTTCTAGCTGACCTTTCTACAGGGTGATTTGTTGGTAGCTGAACTATCTACAAGGTAACTTCTTCTAGCTGATCTCTCTACAGGGTGATTTGTTTGTAGCTGAACTATCTACAAGGTAACTTCTTCTACCTGATCTCTCTACAGGGTGAATTGTTTGTAGCTGAACTCTCTACAAGGTAACTTCTTCTAGCTGATCTCTCTACAGGATGATTTGTTTGTAGCTGAATTCTGTATAGGTGATTTGTTTGCAGCTGAGCTCTTTAAAGAATGGTTTCTTTGTAGCTGAATTTTCTACGAGGTAACTTCTTCTAGCTGATGTCTCTATAGGGTCACTAGTTTGTAGCTGAATTCTCTACATAGTGGTTTCTTTGTAACTGAACTATCTACAAGGTTACTTCTTCTAGCTGATCTTTCTACAGGGTGATTTGTTTGTAGCTGAGGAAACTTCTTTTAGCTGATCTCTCTACAGGGAGATTTGTTTGCAGCTGAACTCTACAAGGTGATTTCTTCTAGCTGAACTATCTCTTTCCGTAGTTGAACTCCCTACAAGGTAACTTTTTCTAGCTGATCTTTCTACAGGGTGAATCTTTTCTAGCTTATCTCTCTATAGGGTGACTTGTTTCTAGCTGAACTCTATACAGGCTACTTGTTTCTAGCTGATCTCTTGAATTCTCTTCATGGTGACTGCTCTATTAGGGTGACTGCTCTATTAGAGTATCTCGATCTTGCACTTACTACACCAAGTTGGATTTCGTGTTATAACTCCACAGCTTTAAGTCTGATTCTTCTACACCATTGAAGAGCCTTTCTAAGATGATTACTCCATCTGTACAGTGATTTTCAATGCATTACCACAAGCGGTTTTTCTGGTAGGCGTGACAACTAGTCGTTTTTTTATTAGCTAATCTCGATTGCATAATTGTTACACACTGTTGGTTGTTTTCATTGTATCTTCCTGGTTTTAAGCTCGATTTCTTTCAAACCACAAAAGGCTTGAGGTTCAATAGTTAACCTATTTACCCACCGATTGTCAGCTTCTTCCCATATGTGGTTTACCCTGTAAGCGTGACAACATATTGGTGTTATTTTTCGTGAATAATTGCTCATAACGCTTTGCCTGTTTATCGTATTCCAGCCAAAGTTGGTACCGAGATGCGACTTTATACCCCCCTTCTGTGTGCCAAATTTTAAGGCAATTGGATATGGCGTTCGCGTTTTATAGCAGTTTTTGTAAGTGTGCGACAAGAGGAAGAAAATAAGAAGAAAAAAAAACGAAGAAACTAAGCCAATTTGTGAAGTCGCATATCTCGGGAACGCTTGAAGCGAGTTCGCTCAAATTTGGAATGTAGAGTGCTGAAGTTGGAGGGCATGTCCACAGCAAAAATCGTCTTGTTTCATCAAGGCAGCACAGAGCTACGGAGGTGCGAAAATTGCCTTTTCTTTCTTCCTGTCAATATACTCACGGGTGTTGCGTACCGGCTTCTTGGGCCGCACGACACACTATCGTGTGTCTTGATATATAGGCTATCTTGTTGTGCAGACCAGTCAGTATAATGTTACGTTTGATTTTAGGTACCGCTTATTTGATATAATGGGAGGCTGACTCTATGTATATAAGTAATAGTTAATGTGCCAATAAAGGTTAGAGCTGTTACAAATACTGCTGAAAGCTATGTGAGCATTATTTCAGTATCATTTGATAATAAGGAATTTGCATTGTTTTTAATTAGCTGCACTGGTTGTAACAACCTGCACTGAGGGAAAAATTCGTCTTGTAAATGGTTTTGATAATTTTGAGGGACGTGTTGAAGTATGCCATAATAATGAATGGGGAACTATCTGCGATGACTCCTGGAGTGCAAATGATGGCATTGTTGCTTGTCGTCAACTTGGACTTTCGTATGTTTCAGTAACTACAAATGCATATTATGGACAAGGAGATGGACAAATATGGCTGGAGCATTTATCTTGTACAGGATCAGAGAATAGACTAACTGACTGTAGCCATAACGGATTTGGATCACACAGTTGTGGTCATCATGAAGATGCTGGCCTTGTCTGCAACAGTAAGTAACTCATAGTTAGCACTACAGGACATTCACATTAGAAACTCTGGAATTCTGTATTGTAGTTGGCATAGGCAAACTTTTATGGATCATGCAATTTTATGGATTCTGTTAAATAAACATTTACAAAACCAGTGCCAGTTTGCAAAATTCATATTAGTGTAAACAGTTAGTTACTAAAAGTAGTAAACTCTTTGTTATGACATGTATTCTGAGCCTATGCTCAGCCATTAACTTAGAAAACACATTAACATTTTGTCCGTAGCACCTGCAAATTGCAATTACTATCATCTCAAGAGTGTTAAAAATGAAGCAACATTTATAGAGTGATATGTTTTCCTTCAGCATTTCATCTGTAATTTCGAAAATGTCATGTTTATACATAACTGGGACCTCTGTACTAATGATGATCTCACTTATCACAGGGAGACTGAAAATCTTCATAATGTGTACATGTGTGCAAAAGAGTTTAGCATTGATTGTTGTCTACATTCCAAAATATTAATATGTTCCAAGGTCAGGTAGGGAAACTAATCTTAGATTTTGATTCCACCCTAGACTTCTTCAATGTGAAGGAATGCATGAGGACAATTGTGACATTTTGCTTGGCTTGTTAAAAGTTTCATGGGAAGGTTTTTGAATTCATGATAACCATCTTAATTTGTAGCAAAACTACCTGATTTACGTACTTGATTAAACTACTCTCTCAGTTTTTACATACGTAGCTGTAATAGTGGATTTATAAAACAGAATTATATGCGTGGATAGCTGCATCCTATAAAAGCCCAGGAAAGCTGTTAGAAAAGAGTTATTGACACTATGATATGCAGACAGAGTAGAAAAACTATGACTACCAAAAGTGTGCTTTACTGCCATGCAATGGAAAATAAATGCGAAATATCTGCTATGCAAGATCCTTGCACAGTTCTTTCAAGAAATATGCAAGAATCATGCAAGCTTGTTGAAACTTGCACTGAAAATGTCCCTTAATTTTCTTGCAGTATAATCTATGTTGTAAGAATCTTGCATAATTTTTGCAAGCATATCTTGTTATTGTACAACAAACTGTCTTTATTGAAAGTTATTGTGTAAAGCCATCTAATTTCAAAGCAAAAGCATGGTTTATTTTCATGTTGTGCCAAAGTATTTCTTGTTTCTACTATTAACCTAGAAAAAATATTTTGCAAGGTTTCCAAGATTCTTGTAAGAATGAGCCATTTTTATTACAATTACTTCTTTTCATTACAGATGGAACAAGCTGTGTTGAGGGTGATGTTCGTCTTGTGGATGGTACAGATCAGTTTGGAGGTCGTGTAGAAATATGTCACTTCAATGTGTGGGGATCTATCTGTAGTGATTCTTGGAGTAGAAATGATGGGATAGTAGCTTGTCATCAACTGGGACTCCCATATTTAAGAATCAGTACATATACTTTTCACAGGCAAGGATCAGGAAGGATCTGGCTTAGTGATGTGCAGTGCTCAGGATCAGAAACAGGACTGACCAGCTGTACTCATAGTGGATTTGATGTACATCACTGCAGTGACGTAGCTGGTGTACATTGTGTTGGTAAGAACCTGACAATAAGTGTTATAAAAACTTAATTAATGAAAAAAAATTGCAGAAAAAATGTTACCCTGTTTACTGGTGTTTACCTGAACAGTCTGCATGGAACTTTATTATAGTATGTTCACGATGAGCTGAATCCTCAAAAACATTTAATAACTCATGGATGCAATTACTCACGATCTTGAAATTTGGCTCATTTGTAGTACTGCTTGACCCACTAAAAACATTTCAAAATCTTTTTGTTCAAATGTTTGACATAATATTTATGGCCAATCAAAATTTTCACAATACATTTCCTATGGGGAAGCCATACAAACACAGTGTCCATTACAGTCCTTTCCCGAGCTTGTAATGGAGACAAACCGTACGTGTCTGTTGTTGACACCTATGCTGTTACCAATAATCATCTGGTTGGCTGAAATGTTAACTCTGTTGAGAAAAAATCCACATTTAAATTTTAGCTGTTTTTCAGGATTCAGCTCAACGTGAACATACTATAGCATTTGAAGATTTTCTGTTGAGGAAAGTGCCAACAGCTTTCACATTTAGGTTTTCTTGCAGTATTGTTAGCGATTTCTCTGTTATGTATGTATTACTATTTTTTTATTAAACATACAAGTCCCATTAGCTAATTACTGTGTTTTTGATGTGAGCAATATGGCACAATTTTTATTGCAAGTTTTTCTTATTGCAATAGGCATTATAGGGACAACCTACGTAGTTGTATACAGAAACATCTCATGCATAGAAAGCAAATACCACTTTTTTGAATTTGAAGCAGACACTTTACATAAAAGAGAACACTCTATTACAGTTTCCACATATTTTTGAGCAATCCCCATAAAATTATAGCAGTCTATGATATTAATTTTAAGCAATGTATAACGTTTTCATACATGTATGCTTCTGTACTCCCAGACACCGGTACTACTGATGCTGTACATTCTCCACTTCGTCTAACATATGGTAGTAATCAATATGAAGGTCGTGTGGAGGTGTACTATGATGGAGAATGGGGAACGGTTTGTGATGATGGCTGGGGTGTAGTGGATGCCAAGTATGTGATTGGTGAATGTAACAATTTTTAGGTTTGTCTTTTATTTGTATTGTCTCTTGTTCACAGTGTTGTGTGCCATCAACTTGGTTTTGGTGATGCTATCAGGGCTTACAGGAGTAGCTACTTTGGAAGTGATTACTCATCAATGCCCATCTGGTTGGATAATGTACTGTGTACTATTGGAGACCGTTACTTGTCTGAGTGCAATCACAATGGCTGGGGAAGCCATGACTGTACACATTCCGAAGATGCTGGTGTTGCCTGCACTGGATCAAGTCTGTTATCAAATTATTATGATCTTGTAATTATATACTTATTTGATGTTTACAGGTGGCACCTGTACTGAAGGTAATATTCGTCTCATGGATGGTACCAATAATCATGAAGGTCGTGTGGAAGTGTGTCATAGTAATGTATGGGGAACTGTGTGTAGTGATTACTGGAGTAGTAATGATGGAATTGTCGCTTGTCGTCAATTGGGACTTCAATACATAGCAACCACTACCAATGCCTATTTCTTGTCAGGAACAGGACAGATCTGGTTGGATAATGTTCTTTGTACAGGATCAGAGTCACAACTAATTGATTGTAGTCATAATGGCTTTGGTTCACACAACTGTGACCATTCGGAAGATGCAGGAGTGGTGTGTGGCTGTAAGTAAGAAATTGTGTTATCATGAACCACGATAGTGGGTTCATAATAGGGATCGCAGTGGAATTTTTGAAAATCCTAATAGAGCAGTCACCTAAAACCAGCCTTAGAAAGTAGACTTGAGCACAAAACAACACTCAGATGGCTTATTATCAAACACTGAACTCAGACAAATGGTGATATAGCAGTAAAAATGGTTTAGACGAAATTTAGAAACATTCAAAAATTGCGAATTTTATGCGAATTGTTCATCATGAACCACGATAGTGGGTTCATAATAGGGATCGCCCATGTTTTTTTGCAAAAACTCTAATAGAACGCAAACCTAAAAACCACCTTAGAAAGCATCCTTCAACTCAAAACAACCTTCTGGTTGTTATTTGCAATGAATATTGGTCCACTAGTAAGTATCAAGTGAAAAGGAAACTGTATTTGTATTTGGGACTAAACTGAAATTTGCCATTTTGTTCATATTATTATTATTATTCATAATATTATTTTGTTTCACTCATGTACAGCAAAAGTTATCCACTTTTTTGAGCTAAAAACTATATAGCCATGCTTACTGAGTCCTTCTGCGTGTCCATGACCTATTAATAAGCCTGTATTCCACAGATCGCCAACCACCCTACACCTTGAAAATTTTCTAAGTTCTCTTCGCCATTACACTATTGGCAGCAGCTCCGTATACTAAAGAAGCCGTATAACAATAAAATTACAGGGTTCCATTGTGTGAGCTCCTTGGGCTTTGTTGCAGCGTTAATCAAGTACTCAACAGCACTTCTTAGACTTAGAAGATCGCGCATAGCTTCTGCGTGGTGAGTATAGTCTACTTCCTGTAAATGCACCATCGCGATTTGCTACGAGCGACCATACAAGCGCTCTCTCAGAGACATAACGAAGTGATAGCGCTGATACCAGAGATTATTCATTGTTATGAATATAGTTTCTATAAACCATATTTCCTTTCCACGTAAAGCCTAAAGTTGGGTGGAGTCAGTATTAGTGTTAATTAAAACTATTTGTGAGTGCCTTAATTGTCTGACCACATTGTGTAAACAACATGGCTTTATGCTGTTGATAACCCATGGTTTATAATAGACATTGCAGTTACACAGTACCTGACTTTGTTGTTGTGACTGATGTGTGTGCATGTAGAATAGCTACTCTACAGGCTAACTGTATGAGTATGAAGTAGTGTGTGCCACAATTTATTTGTGGATGCCACATATTGTTAGTGGGAAGCCATATTCATTCATATACATGTTCACAACATAGATTTCTCACTGTGGTATACCCAATGGATACAATACTCACATGAACAATAAACTCTAGTTGAAAAACTATATTGTACATAGCATTATATTATAATTTATATTACTGTGCACCAGTGAGCCAATGTTATAGTCCATGCACCCCCTTGAAAATCTGCATGTGATTCTTATTGTGTATAGTCTTGGCTGAAATAATAAATGCAAACCACTAACTATTTTAAATTTATAATTATATGCTTGTCAGAGTTCCATGTCTTCAATTGTCTTGTGACGGGTAGCTAGCTTAGTATCATACCATTTGGTATGTGTATATTCATGAACACTATACATTAGGATGCTAATGTGACAACAACAACTATGAGACTAGAGTTCTGACACATATAGTTAGACAAGTTAGACAACAGCTGCTCAATATTGTGTGTAATCCTGCCGTACAGCAATGTAACCAATGCCGTACAAGCTCTTTGTCCTTAAATAATAACCATCATCCACAGCCAAGAGCAGTCAGGTAAATACTATAATAATGCAGTCAAGTGTGTCTGATAACAACCAAGCTTACACTGAACTTGACAGCCACTAATAGTAAATTGCTCTACGTATCTACAGCAATTATCATTATCAATAAAACAAATCCATTACTGGATTAATAAAAAAGTACACAAACTAGATGAATAAAAAATTAGAAATTTTAAAATGGGAATAGGGATCACTGAAAAAAGCCACCAAACAAGAAGGAATCGCTGGGGTGGTAATGTAAACCACAAATCCCTATTTTGACTCATTTTAAAATGACTTAGGGGAGCATGTAACTAAATATTTATGACAGAGAGTCAAAATAGGGATTTGTGGTTTACATTACCACCCTAGCGATCCCTTCTTGTTTGGTGGCTTTTTTCAGTGATCCCTATTCCCATTTTAAAATTTCTAATTTTTTATTCATCTAGTATTATTCATATTCATATTATTATTATTACTAGGACCGCGTCACATACAACCAAGTACATACACCAACGTTGCAACCTACCCATTGGGCAAGTATAAACAGTGCCATAGGAAACACTCAGAGCAGTGTACGTGTACCTGTGGAAATGATACATATGCATACTGACATCAGAAAACCACAATACTAAAACACAACCTACACAAAAAACCAAGTTAAGTTAGCTATATTGAAAGTACATAACTATGTATTGTAGGTGTGACGTGTCTCTGAAGATGACTCAGCAGTGAAGTGAGGCTATGCAGAATAAGGGATATGGTAAAGGCACAATTAGCAATTGATCCCAATCAAGCCAATATGGCACAACAGACTCTGTTGTAACTAGAGGCCACTGGTGATGTACCTGTATATCAGCGGTGTGGCATTGGCACAGTGATCACAGTCTATAATATTATGCATACAGCCATGCACAACATACAGGAGATAGTTACACATTGTTGTATATGCAGCACTGCATCGGCTTCTTGTTTAGCTATTACAGACTCACAGTAGACTAGTAGTTAAGCCGAGTGGAAAATAATTCCAGCCGCCAGCAAGCCAGATGAAGGTGGCGGTATAATGAAAATAATTCCAGCCGCTAGCAAGCCAGATGAAGGATGAAGATGTAGACCTATAATACAACTACCGGTACAAGTATTACATTACTCATTACCTTGCTGTTCCAGCTGGTTGTTTATAAGCGCATCAGCTGGTATCCCAACTGGTCATCAGCTGGTCCTTCACTGCATGATGCCTGGAGCGCATATCCTGCACACAAAAGACACAGTTACAAACGTTTAAACATACTTGTAATGTTGTTGCTTACCAGTAAAGTGGCACCTGGCCTCTCCGCGGACGTTTACTAATCTTCTCGTTCAAGCAATCTGTAATTAAACAAGGGCATGGTGCCGGGCGTTATATAGAATTACACATACGGTAAAGTCATCAGCACGAACAGGCATACTCATTATACGGTTGTGCCTTCATTCACAGGCGAATCTATCCCCGCTTAGTTCATGTCTTTAGGCCTTGTAGTTTTCTCAAACATTATTTATTGTTTATTCATTCATTATTAATGACGTAATTTTAACTGCATTTCTTATTATCCTTACTACTTGGTTGTATAATTATTTTGTTTCACTCGTGTACAGCCCAAGGCTTCCATTTTTTCGCGATAAAAACTACACAGCCTTACTCACAGAGTCCTTCCGCGTGTCCATGACCCATTAATTAACCCGTACTCCACAGATCGCTAACCGGCCTCCACCTCGATAAATTTCTAAGTTCTTCTTCGTCATTGCCTGCTGTTCCGTATACGGAAGAAGCCGTAGAAGAACAAAATTACGGGATCTTGTGTGCTCAGGGATGCGTATTGTTCGACTATAGTCTTTATAACGTTAATAGATGGCAGATTGAAGTTTTGCAGCACTCTTTTACCTTACAAGATCGCCATAATAGGGTCTCTAGTGAGCTGCCCGTCTTCGCTACGAGAAGTCGTTCAAGTATGCATGCAAGGCATCCAGTTTATTCTTCTTCCTAGCCGTCACAGTGAGTGCTTTGTTTGTCCATTATAGATGGAAGATAAATGGTAACGCTGATATCATGGCTGCTTTCACACGCAAAAAAGGTTGGGTGGGGTGTTTATTACATCTCTTCCATTTAAAAATATTTTGTGGTCTAACCACATATCATCAACAACCCTCCCATATGGTATCCATGTCATAAACAACCTACAGAGTGTGAAGCCTGACAGTCTTATTGTGTGCTACTGTGCTTATGTCACTGTAACTAGCTACTGTGTACATATTCTAGCACACTCTCCGATCAGCTAGTGACATTGACAGTTGCAAACATTTAGCCATGACCACATGCATGCTAACCAGACTTTGCTGACTATACCTATGGTGTTCCACTTTGTGACACACTGTTGCTAGCAGGCTACACCTAGGCTTTCCAGGGCTAGAGCCCAGTCTAAGTCCTGGCAATTGGAACTCAATATGCCAGTTTAAAGTACTCTTGCATGTATGGGTAATGACTGCCAAATCCCTGGTAATCATGTAAGACTGGCTACACCACTGGCCACTGGTAGTGTGACATTGTGATTTGTACATGCAGACACTGGCATAGGAAGACTTTTCGGCCAAGCCTAGTCATCTCCTATTTAGCTTGATTAATACCAACTCACAATGTTGCTGCTTTATTCAGCCCTGTTCATACGTGCATTTATACAAAGGTGTTGTAAAGCGTCATCGCTACAATAATAGCACTACAGCTACAATGTATAGCTATCTCTTCACTACCTATTCTGCTAGACAACTCTACACCTATAATGTACATGCTTGATGTATGCATCGTTATATCACGTGAAAATTTATGAAAAAAAATTGGACTCTACAGAAATTATAACACTAACAGTTACCATTCTTATAACTTGTATCATAGAGTTTCATTCTTGTCCTTCCGTTAGAATATACACCTAAGACATCTTGTTCTTCTTCAAGTCTCCTGTGCCGTCATCAACACTGTTTCCTGTATGATAGGTGCACAATCAGTACCTCTTTTGACAGGTAGGTACATGTAGCTCATATAGCAGTATGTTTTCAGCGATGGCACAAAGTGTGACGATAATGGCTCAAACACTGAGTATAGACTAGGAATTAATGTATCCTGCCTTATATTTTGTGTGTGTACAAATGAATCAGGATGAAAATACAGTTTTTATCATAGATTACAAAATTAATATTGCATTAACATATCTAATGAGTTAGCCTTTTAAACCAAGGAGTCTCTGTTAGCTTACTACACTAATGTGCCAATTAACTTATAATCCATAAATGGATTTGGAAAAAGTACACAAACTAGACATATTAAAAATTAAAAATTTAAAATAAGAAATAGGGATCGCTGAAAAAAGCCACAAAACAAGAAGGGATCGCTGGGGTGGTAATGTAAACCACAAATCCCTATTTTGACTCTCTATAAATGCTCCATTTGAGTGTAAAAGGTCAAAATAGGGATTCGTGGTTTACATTACCACCCCAATGTTATAGAGGGTCAAAATAGAGATTTGTGGTTTACTTTACCACCCCAGCGATCCCTTCTTGTTTTGTGGCTTTTTTCAGCGATCCCTATTTCTTATTTTAAATTTAAAATTTTTAATATATCTAGTTATTATGAAATGTGACTGGATCTGGGAAAATTGATCTTATATGATGCTGCAAACTTTGCCATTCATGTTTATACAGATGCAGTGGTGCACGCCCAGTTAAAAAACTTGCAAGATTGAACAACTCATCCAAGATCTTGCAAGATCAACTTGGGAAAGAATCTTACAAGAATTGTGGCAAGAATTGGCAAGAATTTTCCCCAAGACTTTGATACAAGATTAGCAAGATTCTTGCAAGTTTTTTTTACCTAGTACGCATTGCCCATTACAGCAAATTAATTTTGATTTTTCACCAAGAATACAAAGACACATGAATAAACTACATCTCAAATTGCACAATCTAAACTTAAGTGGTCTGCTTTTGCTGGCTGCTTTTCCCGAGCACAGTGGCGATTGGTACATGCGGTCTGGGGCCTTAATAGAGCTTTGGTCAATGTGGGGGTAGCTGTATAGTGCCATGATGTTGAATAAAGACCTGTGCTGTAAGTTTACTTTCATTTTAGCCAGTTTTGATACTTGGATGGCCCATAACTTGGCCTGATTTATCTCCATGCCTTCCTTTTTAATACTTTTAGCCTCAAGCCCTTTTCCAGGTCCCCCACCTTCCACCCCTTTTAGAGCTCACCTGATAGAGTCAACCTTGGTTTAAAAACTATCTAAAATGATGGGAAGCTTGGCTACTTGTACAGTGGACGCTCTGGAACATAAGGAATCTGTATAAAATGTGTGAAAATGTGATACACAATTCTACCATTGGTGAACTACAATGCTCTAAATTCTTAAAACCGGCATTTCTCAATACTTTTAAATAGTTGATAAGACTGGTTGTCCCATAGTGAGGTATTCTGGTTATTACTAATACTACTAAGAACTACAGTACAGTAGTATCATGTACTGTATAGTAGGGATCACAAAAGTGTAGGTGGCCCATGAAAAACATCACCCAAAAACCAGCCTCACTCTTCCCTGACGACAGGTCCCAAACAAGCCTTCAGATTGAATCAAAATGCTTTCAACAAGTTGCTACGGAATTAAAAAATATTATTAAACAGAATTTTTAGTTAGTGACTGACTGCCTGACTGACAGACTGATGAGCATAACTTGATAGTGGAAAGGCTACGGGCTTGATTTTGTTTACTGTTTGACGTCGTTTCAGCTGGACACGTGCCCCTGCAGTACCTACAATGCATTCTTCTTGGACTTACTAGTGTCCTGCTTTGTGTCCCATTCATCTTTACTGACAGCAAAAGGTGTCAATTTGGCAGTAGCATGTGGTGGCTTCCCTTTGTAACAGAAAATCATCTGTATTTTTCTGCTTTAATTGCAGAGATGTTTTTCAAACAGTTCTTGATTCATAATGTGTGTAACAGGTTGACAATGAGGCATAGTGGGTACTTCACTTTTCAGATGATAATTGGTTGCTGGGGTGCAGTGCCATTTCTTTCTTTTGATGCGGTATTCATGGGTTCACCTGTCATAATTTTATTTTATGAAAAAAAAAACAAACAAGTACACAAAAATTGGAATTTTCAACTAGAGTAGGGACCATAGCACATCGATAAAAAGTACTGAAACCAGCTGGAGTAGTGCACAATATTAAATCACAATAAGAAGTATTATATCCCTACTGTGCATTTCCATTATGGTATACAATGGGGATATAACATTTCTTATAGTTTTACTGTGATTTAATATTGTGCACTACTCCAGCTCATTTCAGTACTTTTTGTTGATGTTGCTCCTCTATGTAGTTGAAAATTCCAAATTTTTTGTATACTTGTTATAATAGTGCATTAGGAGATTTGCACTTTCTCACAAAAAATATTGCCAGTCTCATGATACTTCATGGTGCCTTGACAGTATTGGTTAATTTGGTTAAGTAGGTTCAAGTACAAAAGTGTCTTCACAGTAGACAAATACTGTATGTTTCTAATAATTAGTTGCTACTGAATTTCTACTGACTAACTAACTACCTGTCTGATGCTTTCAGGCAAGCAGAACTCAGTAATAGTTAAGGTTACGTGCTTAATTTTTTCACCATTAGACATCACTTCAGCCCAATTAAACAGGTACCGATTGGCATTGGTAGCTATATGGCTTCTTTATGTTAATAAAATAATTTTCTTCATTGTAATGCTGTGTAATGGGCTGTCACTTTTCATTGATAGGTGGGTGTGCGTTCAGACATAGGGCACTATACTTTTTGATGTGGTATGCGCTGGTTTACTAGTCATAATTACAAAATAAAGTGTAATGGCATATTTTTCATTAATTTGTGGTTGGGGCATACATCTGACAAATTATTAAGTATGGTGCCATTCTTTCTTTTGATGTGGTATGTGTTGGTTCACCAGTCATATTATGCTACAAGGAAGGTTGCCTACACCTGCAGATATAATAGCAGACATTTAATCCCTAATTCAGTCATGGGTATAGACTGAACTGAGTAGGGATTAGATTTCCACTAGCATACAGTATCTGCTGGCGTAGGTGACCTTCCTTGTTTCATACTTTTTATGAATATGATCCTTAATCGAATTTTAGTTTTTACTTCTACTTGTGTATAGGGGGATCATGGAGGTTGGGGCTTTCTTGACAAAACTTAAATATCATCCAACACACAGCGTCATGACAACCTGGCAGGTATAATCAAGCCCATAAATGTCTTAAGAGAGACCCAAAGCCTTCCACTATGATTTTTTTAATTTTTATCATAACAGAATTTTCTATTGACTAACTGATGCCTTCAGCCAAGCATAACTTGAGGCTATAGCCTTGATTTCTTCACTGTTTAATGTTGCTTTGGTCTGAGACATGCCCTTTCACCAACCACAACAGCTGCAAAGCATGCATCATGAATTTACCTTTGTCCTCCTTTGTGTCCCATTTCTTTCTCCACTATACTACGTAAGTGTTGGTTCATGGTATTGCATCATTTTAATATTCTTAGTTTGATTGGTAGTCACAAATACAGCATTTTGTAGTTGACCCACCATAATGTCCTACCATGTGTGGTTTTGAATGGACATGGTAGAGCATGGCAGGACACTTTAGTTGTAACTATGGTTGTAAACTTGATTTTTTACAGATGTGATTAGCAGTCAAAGAATGTGTAGGTAATCTATATACCTTGATGGCTGTCTGATCACACTTCATTATGGTCTGAGATTAATTGTGCTATTTGCATGCAAATGTTTTGAAGTGATTACAGTTATGACCTCTTAAGATGTAAAATTTCTGTTTAGGTACACATACATACACTTTTATGAAAACTATTTCAGGCATGGACGCACCCACAGCCGACCAAAGGGCACGTGCCTGGTTTAAAAAGTAGCCTAATTTTTTCCACGCTATGCAGTATACATACCACAGATAGTATTTCCAACATATTAGATGCTGAGCTAGATATGTGATATCATTTACAATTGTACAGTGGTACCTGCTTTATAGTGGTCACCTGTGATAAAAGACTGCTTCTCTATACAAGGAGATATAGTACATACTGTGCACTATACAGTAAAACACACCACTTGTATAAATAAGATGCATGGCTAAAGTGGTCATCCTTAATTGTTGTATATACAGTATGTCAAGGGTGTGTCATGGTTTATTACCAAGGAACTGGCATTAGGCAGCACTTAATGGTGATCTGTGTGTGCAGATGTTGATATTATAAGGTTGTGTGGCTAGTGGTATTTTATACTATTGAAAATAAACTGTAATTCCTTAATTGTCTTACAACACTATTGACTTTACAGAGTAAACTACACATATAATTAAGAAAATTTCTACATTACAGACAATGATTTAAATATGTGCAATATTTAATACTCACTAGTATATTAAAAATTATAAATTTAAAAATGAAGTAGGGATCCAAGCGGTAAAAAGTAGTGGAACAAGAGATGAACAATAGTAGCTATTACAGCATAGATCAGTGGGAAATCCCTACTTTGGTATGGTATAGCAATTATTTTGTGTCCAATGCCAAAGTAGGAAATTCCCACTGAGCTATGCTGTAATAGCTACTATCGTTCATCTCTTGTTTCACTACTTTTTACTACTTGGATCCCTACTTCATTTTTAAATTTATAATTTTTAATATACTAGTTTGTTTAATTTTTTTCTTAATGCATACAGCTAGCTATAAACATGTGTCTTTTCAGGGTGACTGCTGTATTAGAGTATCTTGAGTCAGTCTGCAAAGATGTGCGCTTGCCCAAACGGGGTGTGGTCACCGTGATTTCGATCGATTTTTAGAGTCAGCCTTTCAACTTGAAGGTGTGTTTCAATTGATAGATTGATAATGCATAGAATAAAGAATGGGCATGATTATTATTATTTGATCTTGTGACCTATCATGAAGATACAGGTAGCTATCTAGTACCAGTACCTCTGTACAGTAGCATAGCATAGTCATCTAAGCACCTTAAATAATCTTGTGACGTCTACTAGCTGCTTAAAGAAAGTGTTGATGTGGAAAATTAATGCCTCAATATGGTTTCGTTGTATGAAAAAGAAAACAAGCAGCCTGATTGAAGATGAAAGAAGAGACAAGGTGCAGAGGACCTACACTCGTTGGAACCCCAAAAGGCACATCCCACTGGTGAGTTTGCTATTGTGGCGTAAAATGGTGGCTGTATGCTGCTTTGTTTGGCCTCTAGCCTTGTGACTGTGGTCAGTGAGTGAGGCAATGAGGCTAAAATTCGAGTTTTAGTGATTTAAAAAAAAATTATATCCGGCTACCTGTAAGTGTTTTGTTGCATTTGATGCTGTTTATGTATTATATGGACTAGTACTGGTGATTTTGGTTGCGTAAAATGTCTCTAGGGTGGTTTTTAAAGGTGGAATTTTGGGCGGTGTGCGAAAGTTTCACTGCAATCCCTACTTAAACGGTACTACTGTAGCGTTTGATACCATGACCATGAGAGATTTGCCTTCATATATATATATGCCCAAGGGCTGCAGGCCCTAGGGCATGGGCACATATATCAGGCCAATTCCAACCGGCCATGGTATAAGTAATATAATTATACAACTCAAGCATTCTCACCTAATAGGTGAAGGAAGACAAACCTGCATTCACCACCTTACTTTTATACAGAGGTTTGCTAGTATCGATTGTGGGTTAAATTGTGGGAGCAAAAATAAATGATTGTGGGTTTCACTGGTTGTAGCAATACCATTTCTAACAAAATAACCACTTTGTGGATGCCTAAGGTGCTGAAATAAATACTTACAATAGGTGTATATGTCTGAGCCATCTTGTTATGTGGTTGAAATGTGCTATTTAGAAAAATGATCTCCACCTTGTGAAAACGATTATTTGGGTGTTGTCTAGTAACTGAACTATGCAATGCTGGCTCACTCAATTATTTTTTCTTCAAAACAATGCCTAGCCTACATGTTAAACTCAAACCCACAATGACAAACTTTAATATAATTAATCAAAGGGAACTGATATTGCCTCAGCATCAAAGGCAGCTGCAGTCAGGCTATATCGTGATATCGCCCTAATCACAGGGTGATATCATGATATTGCCCAGTGGTAAGAGCAGTACATGAAATATAGCCTTGCGGTCTGAGGTGTCAAAGTGGTATATATATAATATGCATAAGTCACACTACATTTAGACAAATATTTTGATTTAAACCTGCATCATGACTGGAGGATATCATACAGTACAGTAGTATCTAATCCAAAACAACCAAGCTGTAAAAAAAGAGTGCAGCCCTCAGAAAGGCTATGGTGAAAAAAGATGTGAAATCCAAGGTGGCGGCCAAGAAATGGCTGTGATGGTAGGTTAGTGGTAAAAATTTTAATAACAACAATTCAGGTGAATTTGGTGCCACTTGGTCTTGGCACAAAATTCACCTGAATTGTCGTTATTAAAATTTTTACCATTAACCTACCATCACAGCCATTTCTTGGCCGCCACCTTGGATTTCACATCTTTTTTCACCATAGCTTTTCTGATGGCCGCACTCTTTTTTTACAGCTTGGCTGTTTTGGATTAGATTTCACTTCTTTTGTATTTGTATTCCCCAAAGTCGGCCATAGCCCTAAAGCCGGCCTATGGCCGGCTTTAGGGCTTTTTAACCTATCATGTTTTTCTTTACCACAGAAAGAAGAAGAAAAGATGAAGCAGGGTGATTTCTTTGTAGCTGGACTCTCTACAAGGTGATCCTTCTAGCTGATCTCTCTACCGGATGACTTGTTTGTAGCTGAATTCTCTACAGGGTGATTTGTTTGCAGCTGAACTCTTTACATGGTAGTTTCTTTGTAGCTGAATTCTCTACAGTGTAACTTCTTCTAGCTGAACTCTCTACAGGGTGAATTGTTTCTAGCTGATCTCTCTACAGGATGACTTGTTTCTAGCTGAACTTTCTACAGGTGATTTGTGTGCAGCTGAACTCTCTTACATGGTGGTTTCTTTGTAGCTGAACTCTCTACAAGGTGACTTCTTCTAGCTGATCTCTCTACAGGATGACTTGTTTCTAACCGAACTCTCTACAGGGTGATCTGTTCATAGCGGAACTTTCTATTGGGTGATTTGTTTGCAGCTGAACACTCTACATGATGGTTTCTTTGTAACTGAACTCTCTACAAGGTAACTTCTTCTAGCTGATCTTGGCAATTTGTTTGTAGCTGAATTCTCTACAGGGTGATTTGTTAGCAGCTGAACTCTCTACATGATGGTTTCTTTGTAGCTGAACTCTCTATTAGGTACCTTCTTCTAGCTGATCTGACTACAGGGTGACTTGTTTCTAGCTGAATTCCCTACAGAATAACTTGCAATGTAATATAATTGAGTAAATTATAAACACAGCTGAGTGCCAAATTTCAGCCCGATCCAAGCACACATCCGTGTTTTATGGCGGATTTTGCGAAGTGTGCGAAATGAAGAAGATGAAGAAGAAAACGAAGAAATTAAAAGTAACTTTTGTTCGCTCGTATCTCGGAAATGGCTGGAGCGAGTTTCTTCAAATTTGGTATGTAGACTCCCCTAACTGGCCGGCACTTCTCTAACAAATTTGGCTCCAATTTGATTAGGGATCACAGAGCTACATAGGTGTGAAATTGCATTTTCTTTCTTCCTGTTAATATACTCACGGTGTGGCAGGGCAGCTTCTTGGGCTGCACAACACACTACCGTGTGTCTTGATTAGGGATCATGGAGGTTTAGGTTTTTTCTGGCCAAAAATATCACCCAAAAATCAGCTTCACAATACCATCCTGGCACTTTGGCAGTATTGGTTAGCAAGCCCACAAGTGCTTTCAATATGACCCTAAATGCTTCCAATAGATTGCTACTAAAAATTAAAAAAAAATTTATTCAATAGAATTTTTTACTGACTGATTGATGCCTTCAAACAAGCGTAACTTGATAATGGCTAAGTAGTGTAGTCTAAGCCCCTTAAATAATCTTGTGGTATCTATTATGCTGCTTAAAGAATGTGTTGATATGGAAAATTAATGCCTCAATATGGTTTCGTTGGATGAAGAAGAAGATAAGCAGCCTGATTGAAGATAAAAGAAAATACAAGGCGCAGAGGGCACACACTCGTTGGAACCCCAAAAAGCACATCCCACTGGTGAATTTGTTATTGTGGCGTAAAATGGTAGCTGTGCACTGCTTCGTTTGGCCTCTAGTCTTGCGACTGTGGTCAGTCAGTCAGGTAGTCAGTCTAAAATTCCAAGTTTTGGCAATTTTTAAAAATTCTATATCCGGCCATCTGTAAGTGTTTTGTTGTATTTAATGCTGTTTTATGTATTATATGGACTAGTACTATTCCGTAAAAGTGATTTTCATCCCGTAAGATAACTCTAGGATGGTTTTTAAAGGCGGAATTTTGGACGGCATCTGCAAATTTTACCTGGATTCCTACTTAAATGGTATGACCGTAATGTTTGATACTATTGCAACTTCTCTAGTATTCCATTTAATCAAAAACTAGCCAGTATTATAGTCATTTTGGTACAGATCGGCTGTGCCATGAACAAGCAAGCAGTATGTAAACTGGTTTTTGTATCAGATTGGTAGGTATGCATTTTTAGAGCAGTGATTTGTCTATGGATTATATCATCTTCATTGCAATGATTTGTGTAAAAACAAACCACAAAGCCAATTATTTATGGTTGGCTTTGGGGTATATACAAAAAAAAGTGAAATCCACACAAAACGGTCAAGCTGTATAAACGGGTGTGGCCTTCAAAAAGCCTTGGTGTAAAAAGTAATAATAAATTTTAATGATGCGCAAATTATACAGCTTAGCTGTTTTCATGTGGATAAAATTATCACATGGCAACCACATTCTTAAATGATCAGAACACACTGCAATGCCCTTAAACAATCAGAGCACAGTGACCACATCCCTCAATGATCTAGCTGCAATTTGTGTGGTCAACAAGACATATGGCAATCACACCTCTTAATCTATTAGTACAGTGGCTAAGCAAAAAATTTGTTCACTTTTTGATAAAAGTGTCAAATGTGGTACAACATTATTTTGCTTAATTTGTAGTATTTCATATTAGATATGGTGCCATATAAAATACCAATCATATCATGCTCAAAGAATCTGAAAAGTAAAAGCCACAGAAAATGTATTGGGGAAGCCATAAAGTGCTCAATTGTAAACATACTGAGATTTTGCATCTGAATAGATGAGCAAGGGATGGTCATATCCAAAAGCTGATCCAGGGGGTTCATCCAGGACATTAGGTTGCCATGTTAAGAAGCACAGAGGGTCATGGTATATGAAGCCATAGATGTGCGATATATTATTTCCATCGGATTGTGCCTGTACTTTTGACACCAAAATATTAGAAGTAGATTATTTTACCACACTTCGAAAGTTTTTTGATTGCACATGTAAATTTAAAATACATCAATGCTATATAAGCAAAACAAAGATTTGAATGCACTTGTATGGTTTCCTGGCCAGCTAGAAATGAGCTTATAACCTAATTTAAAGTTTCAAAACATGCAAAATGTTTGACATGGCACCATATCTCAAATGATTTAGTGTACCTTACTGAAAATCCACAGAAAACTTTGGTGCTTTTATCACAAAGTGAACAATTTCATCAAAATTTCTTGCTTAGCCACTCTACTATATATTGTGTAGCTAACTCAAGATAAGCAGGGAAGATGGAAATACATACTCCAATAAAGTAGTCATAGGCACACATGTATATGCATCATGCTACCACAAATCGACACCTTGGACAGTCAGCAAAAAAAAAATAGGTCACAAAAGAGGACAAATGTAAGTCCTTGATGTGTTCATTTTACATGCTGTGGTATGCTAAAAGGCACATCTCTGGGTGAAGTGGTGTCGAAACATTGAAAAAATCAAACCCGTAGTAGTTATCGAGTGAATGCATCAGGCAGGCAGGCAGGCAGGCAGGCAGGCAGGCAGGCAGGCAGGCAGGCAGGCAGGCAGGCAGGCAGGCAGGCAGGCAGGCAGGCAGGCAGGCAGGCAGGCAGGCAGGCAGGCAGGCAGGCAGGCAGGCAGGCAGGCAGGCAGGCAGGCAGGCATTAAAAAAGTTCCATTGAATAATTAAAAAATAAAAATTGTAGCTACCTATTGGAAGCATTTAGGGTTGTACTAAAGGCACTTTTGGTTTGTGTGATATTTTTGGCTGCAAAAAACCAAACCTCCATGATCCCTAATATACATATTTTTGGTACTGTATTTCCTCGTGTAAAAGCCGCATTCAATTAAACTCTTGTCTCGATTATAAGCCAGGGGTTTCCAGCGCCTTCAGAAATAAATGTCTGGTCTCAAATAGAGGCCCGGGCTATTACTTGAGTCTACTGTTAATGGCTTTAATTAATTGTTTTCCTTGTTGCTGCTGCTTGAGTTTAGATCCTTCTGAGGGATAATAGCTCTACGAGTAATCACGTGAGTAGTCCATACAAGTCTTGAGTGCATGCAGATATGTATGATACAACTATTTTCCAATCATTTTAAGCCTTGACTACACTTGTTTATATAGTCAACACACTTGATCACTGTTTTCTATGCAGTAATCCTGTTCTACCACCACCCTAATTCAATTAAATGCTGGGCATCTGTCGGGGGCAATCTAAAATAAACGCCCAGTCTCAAATAAAGGTCCTATTTGTTTATAGGCTAGGTCAAAAATACTGGAAAGGAAATAAAAGTTATACGGGGAAGTAGTGTATATAGTAATACAGTGTCAATACTTATATTGGATTAAGTACTATTGTTATTGTAAACAGCTTATGGTGAATTGCGACTGACTGACGGCACCAGTTCACATGGCACATTAATGTTTCAGCTAAATGATGGCAGTTGGGGTATGGTGTGTAGCAGTGGGTTTGATTGGAGAGCTGCTAATGTGGCTTGTAATCAGCTAGGCTACGATTATGGTGATTTTATTACATGGTAAGCAAACTTTTAAAGAAATAAATACATATAAATTATGCAATATCCTAATGTTGTTTATGATAATTTCTACAATGTACAGTCATTCAAGAATTATTACAATTTAAGCTGAGAGATTTGCAACAAGGCTATACTAGTCTCATCAAATTTCAATTAAATGATTAAAGACAGGTTATACATATGAAATCTTATAAACACAAATGCATATTAATGGATGTAAAAAACCATAACTTGGAAGTTATGTCAAGAGTTCATAATAGTACTCTTGGTTATGCATATGTACAAAATTTTCTCTAGAGGTGGATTTGTAGAAGCCCTTCAAGACTGTTTGGCATGCACCATAAAGCTATCAGTGGTTTTTGCAATATTAATTTACACAATTATGATGAAGTCATTTTAATCTGTAGAGTGCATGCATTTAGTTACATAAACACATGCTTATGTGTTTTGTGGTAGCTTAGACTTAGATGATAGCATAAGCAATCAATTATTGATGCTGTATGCCAACCTACAGTATTCTTGTTTAGAACAGGACATGCACAAACTTTTTACACCCAGCGATAGGCAATTTACTACTCTAGGTGTCAAAATGTACCAGCTCTCTGGCCTGTGGCAGTCTTCAATAGTCAGTGGTGTATAGCATCAAAGTATTGATGACATACTGTACCTAATAATTATGTAATAACTTACTTTCCAGTGGAGGAGATTACTACCACTACTATTATTACTACTGCCAGTCATCATATGAACCAGCTGCTATTTGTTACACAAGTTGTACTGGATATGAAACATCTTTGAGCTCCTGTTATATAGAACAGAATTGCTCATATTCAAATTCTTGCTCTTCTGGTAATGTTTTGCTCAGCTGCTGTAAGTTATTTTGTTTTATTAGATGATGAATGAAACTGTAAACAATATGTTACTGGATCTGCGAAAAAGGGACATAATCGCACAAGCCTAAATTTACAGTATAAAGCATTGACTACATTGGGTGAAATACTTGCGTATTATTGAAAAAATTCTGTAAATTTTTTAAATTCCTCTTTCTTAGTGAAGGAAGGGACTAACAATAAAAACCTGGATATCATCTTATTCGCCTGGTCAAGAGAGGTTAGAAAATCTTTGTTTTGTTGTAGTGGCCTCAAGGATACGTAAGGTATGAGTGTTTGTTTACACCATGTCAAAGCGATCGTACGCGATTGATTTTTCTTCACGGATATCGCCTTTGTATGCAGTGAAGAAGGGCGAGTAAAGGAAAAACATACCAGTAATTGATTCCCCTGCTCATGGCGAACATGATAGTGAAAAGTTTAGCTCTGTACCTCAATCCGTTTGTAAGTTACAATCGTTTTTGTAAGCGCCTGCAATTTATTTTCCCTATACTTGCTGTACATATCGATATTTCTGTTGTTGCTACTTTGTAAGACTGTAACTCCAAAAGTTATTGGCATATGAGGCTGGAACCTTGTCAGATGGTACACTTGGCTAAGTAGATTATAAATATTTAATAAACAGGAATTGGAAAAATATGCGATTATGTCCTGTTTTTGCAGAACCGGTCACATATGGTGTAAATAGTTCCAGATAGCAAATAGTTTTCCTAACAAAAGTATGTATGTACAATGTATAAATGACACCACTTGCCTATATTGAAATGTGTGGATTGCACTGTGTGTGCGTGCATGTGTGTGTGTTATTTTTACAAGCCAAACCATTTCCTCACTGGCCGGGTCTTAATGCTTTCAGTCTAACACTGTATAAGTACCTCCATATAGGTGAAAAGAAACAAAATATTCACAATAGAGTTGTGGTATCAGGTGATGTCATTTATATGGTAGTAAAAAGAGTATTGTGTGTACTGCATAGCCTAAATAAAATATTTAATTGGTGAGGTATGCATGACTGCTCTATTAGAATTAAGCATACTACTGTATTAGAACCTCTAAATTCTCTGTTAGACTGTTTCAATTTTATGCAGTATAAAGTCAGCATTTCATACTGAATTTCCAGTTTCCTTGGTTGTATCTATGTCACTAAGCACTAAAATATAATATAGTTGTAACCTTCATTCATCAAACTACTGCTGTAAATGTTTACGCAGCACACTGTGTGGTGCTATTCTCAGAAATGCCAGTAACAATGTATGAATTTTAAATGTTTATTTCTAATCAACTCCCGATAAACCACAGTTATTGACACACTGGCTAGGTTAGCGATCAGGACTGCTATAAACCATACATCTGATGGGAAATCAGAGTGCTTCTATGCATCTTTTGTCATCCAATTAATTTTAAACCAGCAGCTTTGAGCAGCTTAGCTAGCTAAACCGAGGTAAAATTTTAGTGACTTAGAGCTGAAAGCTGTAATGCAGTGCATTGTCATGCATACTTAGTCTATCGGCTATTCTATGGTTGGTGCAACAAACATTTGTGCCAGTATTTGTGTAATTTAATTGTGCCAGTATTTGTGTAATTTAATTGTGCCAGTTACAGGCAAATCCACAGATGTTGCTGCTAGTGTAAGCAATCAATTATCGGGCATGTTGTATGCCAACTTATGGGATTCTTGTTTAGAACAAGATATGCACAAACTTTTTATACCCTGCGATAGGTAATTTAATACTCTACGTAGGTGTCCACAACATACCAGCTCCCCATATAGTGGTGCATCCGGCCAGACAGTGGTGTACAGGATCAATTATCAGTGTTTATCATCCACTTGCTAACTTGCGTACATCAATTATCATCCAGTTTAATGTATTTTGCTAGGCATTCCCACACATTTCAAAACTAAATCTTGCCAATAGTATATACAAGCAGTACTAATTGTAATTCCACCAAAATTTCAAGTAAGTCTTATAGTATGTGTAGTTTTCAAAATACTCTGAAATCAATTTCTAATAAAGCAACACTTCAGTATTTGGATGCTTCAAACACTTTTTAAAAACAAATCAAACAGCACTAATATTTCATCAAGGATGATACAAAGGTCAGCACAGTAATCCTGGTGCAACTGAGAAGAGCTGTGCCTACTTTGCTTCCTGCCATACAGCAATGTTACTAATGACATACAAGCTCTTTGTCCTTAGATAATCACAAACAACTCCTATCTACTGTATATGGGATTACTATCCACTATGTACACCTTGCTGCTGAACAGTGTAACATATCTTGAACACTTGACAGCATGACAGCATGTGTCAAGTCTTCAAACCTCTAAAAACCAAGTGTACTTTACTCAATAGTGCCTGAAAGTGAGTGTAATTACAAATATACACTCTTCCAGCTTACTCTTGCTTTTGTAGTTGATTTTCCTGCTGTTTAGATAGTCTCATAAGACTTTACTTTGATTCACATTGCTTTCTGAGCTAGTTATCTCCATTGTTCATCATTTCCAACTAGACTTTCTGTCTTCTTAGTGCAAATAAATGATTCTTAACAGCTGTCTTTGTACAGCCACTACTAATCCAACATGGTTATAAGGACACGAATTTCAAGCCCTATCAGTGATGAATTTCTTGTAAACAGAGGTGAACATGTTATTATTATTATTATTATTAGCACTTTACAGTGACCAGCACTGTGTAAACAAACATTAGGGTGATTATTCCAGCAGAGCCAATCGCTATTGAGCCTTTTGAATAACAGCAGCCTGAGTTGAGTGTTGTGCATAAGGCTCAGTGTGCACTGCAATATAAGAAACAACACAGATAAAGTTCAGTACACTACTGTAATGAGTGATGATAGACTGTAACATAGCATTGAATATTATGATGTAATAATACTGTATAAGGCTAAGTTTAGTGTGGTTTGCTCTCTCTAGTTTTGTATTCATTACTTGCTATACTTCTGCTTAAATTGATGATTGCTAAATCAACTTGAAGGTTGCTGTTACGTGGGTTAACCTTTTTACAAGTGGCATAGTTGGTAAGATAGCGAGAACTAGAGTGCAATGTCATATTCAGAGGGCAAACCTGAAAGTAGGCCAGTAATTGTTCCGGAGTACTTCTTGGGAGAAGTCATAATAGAGATTAGATGGACCAGTTTAAGAGTATTGAGATAAACTGTTAGGATGATGAACAGAAGCTGAGGTGGCTGAAGGTTCGTCTTAAGGGGAGGGCTTTGATGGCATACAAGAAGTTTTCTGTAACTGCTTGTATGACGCTCAAGAACACTAAGAAATCTCTACAAGAAAGGTTTGAACCTGAAAGTCATCGGGATCTGTATCTTGCAGAGTTTCAGATGCGATACAAAGCAAAGACCGAAAGTTGGCCAGATTTTGGTGAGGACTTGTCATGGGAGTTAGGGTATATTCTTCGTTGGATGATGAAACTTGGCAGCAGCTAGCACTACAGAGATATTTGTCTCAGTTGGATAATGAACAGGTGGCTTTTTAGCATAAAACAGAGGAAGCCAAAAACTACTGAGGCTGCTGTTAGTATTACTTTAGAGTGTTAGTCTTTCTTAATTAATTAAGTCCATTCCTGCGAGTGCTGGAGCAGTTCCATCAGTGCGTGTTGAATCAAATGATAGTGCTTCATTGGAAATGATGACACAGTTGATGGTACGGTTAGACAAACTAGAGGAATTAATCATCCAAGCAAACGGCTCCAAGGAGGAGGGTACAGGAACCCCTGTCAGACTGGGAGACAACAACAAAGCAAAGAGTAGTAGTATGTTTTTGATGTGGATAGGAAGGGAACTTTGCTAGGGGCTGTGCCCAGCCCAAGAAGTCCTTGAGTCAGGGAAACTGACAACCCTTGGGGAGGCCGCCCTGGCCCCAAAGGGAAATGACAAGGGTATTTTGAGACATTTAAATTGTTCAACTTTGTTGTGTCATTTATTAATCCTAGCATGTCCTTTTCAGTTACAGCTACAATAAATGGTAGTGCAGTGGTGTTTTTGGTAGATTCGGGTTCTTCCCTGACTATGCTCCGTAAGGATAATTGGGAGACGTGTAAAGAATCTTAACAGAATTTAAGGCCATGGAATCAGAAGAGGCTTGTTAGTGCTGAGGGTAGTCAGTTGCAGGTATTTGGGTCTGCTGATGTGACTGGGGGTGAGAAATTCCAGCTGTCAGTTGTAGCTGTTGACCCTTTAACAACAGAAGTCATCCTTGGTTTAGATATACTGTCACAATGTACTGTTGATCTGTTACACAAACAATTAATTTATTACAGGTGTTGGACATGTTTTTACCTTACATTTTCTACAACAGAACAGGAATCTGGCAGCTGACCTTGTTTATGTACAGTATGTCAGGATGAAACTGATCCTGGTATTGTTGATGCAGCATCACTTATGTGCGATAATGTTGAGTTACTCCAACAAGAGAGTAATGTCGAGTCATCTCAACAAGATAGTTCAACTCATAATCAGGGGTACACACAGGTGGATGATCAATCTCAGTGTGTCTTCTCTGTTAAGGTGCAAGAAAATGTTAAAATTCCTACATAGCTACAGTGAAATGGAAATTTCAGCTTGTGTTAATGGATGCACCCAGAATCTCAGTAGCTGTTCTGTGTTAGAGAGTAATTTAAAGAATTCTGATTTGTTTGTGGCAAGAGCTCTGGTAAAAGATGGTAGTTCTGTACTTACGTCTATTAAACCCAACAGCAGTGTGTGAAATAACTTTTCAGACATGTCCTGTCGTACTGTCAGGGCATTGTGAAATTTGAGTGGACATCAAGCAATTTGACCAGACATTTTAACTTTTATTGTTTCTCCTTTCCTGTGTTTCTACCACGGCCACCAATGTACTGTAGAGCTGATTACTTATCAACCATTCACTGATAGTACAGCATTTTAAAGGGTAGCTGCTGGCCACATGAAAGGGTTTCTTTGGAATCAATTGGGCCTTTGTAGGAAAGGAGTAATGAGGACTTCAGTCAATGCTTTCTATTTGCCTTAGAATGATATAGCTACGTATATGGTCATAAACTTTGCTTATGCTACCTGGCTTATAATATATAGTGGCTCTATCCCTAATATGAACAGATGCACTGATGCCTTGTTCGTTTTAGCTTAAAACTGGTTGTGCTGGTGATCATGGATACCACAAGTAAAAGCTACTAATTGTAATCAGGTTATAATATACATTTTACTACTGTAGTACAGGTGACTGATACAAGTAGGCTGGCACAACATAGTAAACTGTTAACCTCAGAGGTTAACTTGGGCATGTGTTTGTGGTCAGTACAAACCAAAAATATGTAATTTCATTACATGTCAATACCATCATGTCTGGCCTCCCTCCTAGCCCAATTGCTAACACTATCAACTTTGAAAGGACAGTATTTCTGGACAAATTCAATTATGGCCTGACACCTGGTGTAATTGACCGGAAATTGTCCGGTGTCCGGATGTTATTTCGCACACTGCAACAGGGAAGCCTATTACTTGATATTCAGGAGCCAATGTGGCTACATTGTCAGAAGCTGTTCAAGCTTTTGATTATCACAAGTTAGTAAAATATATGATATTAATCTAGATGGTGGAGTATCTGTCTCTACTGTGTCACATGATACTGGCAATGGATCGTCTGCTTTTGAAGATATTTTTCAAGAAGTGGTGGAAAGTACTTCATTAAGTGATCATCAGAAGCATCTTTTGTGTACACTTCTAATGTATTATGTTAATATATTTGCTGTGTCGAAGGATCAGTTGGGTCATACAGATATTTTACAACACAAGATTGTTACTGAAAATATTACACCTATTTGTCAAAGACTTTGTAGATTGTCTGAAAAAGGAAATGCACACACTTCTAAATGATATGTTGAAAAAAAAAAGATTATTACTCCATCGAATAGTCCATGGGCCTCGCCAATAATTTGGTTAAGAAAAAAGATGACATTAGCCACTTTTGCATTGGCTATCGTCAACTTATTGCCATTACAAGAAAGGATGCATATCCGTTGCCATGAGTGGACGATACTTTGGAAGCTCTGTCTGGCTCACAATTGTTTAGCACTTCAGATTTGGCTGGTGGTTACTGGCAGGTAAAAGTGCAGCCAAAGGAGAGAGAAGACTGCATTTGTTACATCAGATGGTCTGTATGAATTTAATGTTCTTCCATTAGGGTTCTGTGATGGTCCAACAACATTTCAATGTTTGATGAACATTTTGTTGGCTGGGATACAGTGGCATGATTATTTAGTTTACCTTGATGATATTATTGTATTGGGCTGCACATGTGATGAACGCCTCCAGAATTTAAAAGTCTTTAATTGGCTCCATGATGCACAACTTAAGAAATGTTCATTTTGTAAGAATGTGGTGAAGTTTTAGGGTACATTGTTTCTTCTGAAGGTATTGCCACTGACCCAGAGAAGGTATTAAAGGTACTCCAGTGGCCACCACCATTAAATAAGCAGGAACTGCAGCAATTTTTGAGCTCCGTCAATTATTATAGAAGGTTTCTTAAGGATTGTGCTCAGATTTCAAGACCATTGTACCAGCTTACTGTACATAATTTTAAATGGACTATTTAGTGTCAGGAATCATTTGAGACATTACATAGGGCTTTGGTATTTGCACCAGTATCAAGACGCACGGTAGTGTGTCGTGCGGCCCAAGAAGTCGGCGCGCCACACTGTGAGTATATTAACAGGAAGAAAGAAAATGCAATTTTCACACCTATGTAGCTCTGTGATCCCTAACCCGATTGGAACCAAATTTGCTAAAGACGTGCCGGCCAGTTAGGGGAGTCTACATACCAAATTTGAAGAAAATCGCTCCTGCCATTTCCGAGATACGAGCGAACAAAAGTTCAATTTAATTTCTTTGTTTTTTTCTTCATCTTCATTTCGCACACTTTGCAAAATTTGCCATAAAACACGAATGCGTGCTCAGATTGGGCTGAAATTTGGCACATGTAAAGGGCTCATTAAGGCGGATCTCCATACCAACTTTGGTAGGAATCTGATGAACATTCACGGAGTTATGACCGATTATGTGCGTACAATAAGGTTGAAGGTCTGTCACGACTACAGGGTAAACCCCTTGGAGGAATCAGTTGAAAATTGATATGTAGATGGAGCAACCATCGTAGGAGTGCCTTTTTTGTGGTTTGAAAGGAATCAGGATAAAGACCATGGAGATATGACACAAAACCCAACCTGTGTCAAAATTACACGATCGGTTTTTATGAATAAAAAAACTATTAGTTTTCGTGTCTACCAGGCAAACTGCTTAGAGCAACGAGTTGAAAATCAGTATGTAGCTGGAATAATCATCATAGAAAGTCCTTGCAGTAGCACAGAAGAATCGGATTACAAACCACTGAGTTATGATTCGAAAGGCAACTACGTGTAGCAAATGCGAGATCGAGATACTCTAATAGAACAGTCACCCTAAGAAAGCATTCAGCTGCATTTATAATTTACTCAATTATTACATTGCAAGTTATTCTGTAGGGAATTCAGCTAGAAACAAGTCACCCTGTAGTCATATCAGCTAGAAGAAGGTACCTAATAGAGAGTTCAGCTACAAAGAAACCATCATGTAGAGAGTTCAGCTGCAAAAAAATCACCCTGCCGTAGAGAATTCAGCTACAAATAAAT
This sequence comes from Dysidea avara, assembly GCF_963678975.1. Lineage (NCBI taxonomy): Eukaryota > Metazoa > Porifera > Demospongiae > Dictyoceratida > Dysideidae > Dysidea > Dysidea avara. The sequence continues at coordinate 22,893,550 of NC_089279.1, read as the reverse complement.
TGCCCTGTAGAGAGATCAGCTAGATGAAGTTACCTTGTAGAGAGTTCAGTTACAAGAAACCATCGTGTAGAGAGTTCAGCTGCAAACAAATCACCCAGTAGAAAGTTCCGCTATGAACAGATCACCCTGTAGAGAGTTCAGTTAGAAACAAGTCATCCTGTAGAGAGATCAGCTAGAAGAAGTCACCTTGTAGAGAGTTCAGCTACAAAGAAACCACCATGTAAGAGAGTTCAGCTGCAAACAAATCACCTGTAGAGAGTTCAGCTAGAAACAAGTCACCCTGTAGAGAGATCAGCTAAAACAAGTCACCCTGTAGAGAGTTCAGCTAGAAGAAGTTACATTGTAGAGAGTTCAGCTACAAAGAAGCTACCATGTAGAGAGTTCAGCTGCAAACAAATCGCCCTGTAGAGAATTCAGCTACAGACAAATCGCCCTGTAGAAAGATCAGCTAGAAGAAGTTACCTTGTAGAGAGTTCAGCTACAAACAAGTCATCCGGTAGAGAGATCAGCTAGAAGGATCACCTTGTAGAGAGTTCAGCTACAAAGAAATCACCCTGCTTCATCTATTCTTCTTCCTGTGGTAAAGAAAAAAATGATAGGTTAGAAGCCCTAAAGCCTGCCATAGGCCGGCTTTGGGGTATACAAATACAAAAAGAAGTGAAATTTAATCCCAAACAGCCAAGCTGTAAAAAAAGCCACAAAACAGCCACTCTTTTTTACAGCTTGGCTGTTTTGGATTAGATTGGTCTTTCCTGACTATTCTAAGGCATTTATATAGATACAGATGCTAGTAACCGAGGTGTCAGGGCAGTTCTTTCTCAGGAACACAATGGTAAAGAACATGTTGTGGCATATGCAAGCTGTTCCTTATAGTGATGTGCAATAATATCGATAGTGTGATAATCGTATCGCAGTGGTTCATTATCGTGATATGATAATAGCTTGTGATTGTCGTGAGTACCAATATTATACATTCTTACCTCACCAGAATTACTGGAAAAATTATAACATTCATTTGTTTATTCAATTATGTATTCTAACTGTTTTCTAAGATTGAAGTTTGCTGTATTTTGGCAGGACATATATGCATTCGGGTACACAGGATGTGCCTTTACCCGTATTCATAGAAAATAGGTAAAATTAGTGCTACATTATGCATCTTATCATTTGGATTTACTATCGTGATAACTATCATATCGTGATGCAATTATCGTGATTAGTCAATATAGTTGCAAACTTATTATCGCACATCACTAGTTCCTTATAAGTAAAGCTGAGAGGAGGTACTGCGATATCCATTAAGGAGTGATTATATTTCTAAATTATTTTCAACTGTTTTTGCTGGGGAGGCAATTCAAACTGCATACAGATCACAGCTCACTGGTGTGGATTAGGAACTGTAAAAGAGTCAGAGGGTCAATTGACTCACTGGTTACAACAGTTGGAAGAATTTGATTTTGAAATACATAGTACAATGCAAGTGCAAGTTGCATAATGATGTGGCTTGCCTCCTTTGTAGCCACTACATCTCTGTCACCTGCTTACACTTTTCAAGACCTCAGAAACTAGCAGTTTGAGGATAGCCTGGTGGGACCTTTTCTGAGAGCTAAGGTAGCTGGCAACTTGCCTCCATCTCCTTATGGAGGACAGAAATGGAAAAAAATGGTTTAGCTTTGGGATCAGCAAGGATGGGATTGTGTGTTGACTTTTTGAAAATGTGGCAGGTACAATGTAGTGGCCCAATTGATTGTTCCTGATAGCCTTAGGAAAGATATATTACATGGGGTCCATGAAGATGTTGGTGGTGGGCACTTTGGAATGGAGAAAACAGTGGCAAAGTTGAAAGATTCTACTGACTTGGGAACTTCAACGATGTTCAGAGTTGGTGTGCTACTTGTGGCAAATGTTATTTACTCGGAAAACTATACCACCACATGGTAAAGCTCCCTTGCAACCTGTTAAGGTTCAATTCAGTACTCTATGGAAATGATTGACATAGACATTCTCAGAACGAACATGGAAACTGTAAGTTATATTTTGGTAGCTGAGGACTACTTTACCAAATGGTTGGAAGCATGGGCCATACTTAATCAGGAAGCCAAGGCAGTTGCTTATAAATTGTTAAATGAGATGTTTTATTGGTTCTCTTTGCAAGATAGACTTCATTCAGACCAGGGCAGACAATTTGAAAGTAAAATAATTGAAGAATTGTGTAAATAATTACAGATTCGGAAACACATACTACCCCATATCATCCTCAAGGGGACGGATTAGTGGAAAGGGCAAACCAAACAATTTTGAGTATGCTCATAACTGTAGTTGAAATAATAAAGATTGGGAATCTCACCTGAGGGCTACCTGTATGGCATATAATACCATTCAGTCTACCACTAGATATTCTCCATTCTTTCTTATGTTTGGGAGAAAGGCAAGGATACCAGTAGACCTGTTGTGTGAAGTTGGTAAGACTACAGAGAATGCTATTGACTTTGTATCTCAGTAGGGTAGGATTATGCAAGAGCTGGTGCATAACTAGGGACCCACTGATTATGCTGGCATAATAGTGCTTGAAAGCATTGAGCATACCATAAAATGCAAATTTACTAGAAAAACTTGGAAACTGAGATATAAATATTGAGCATAATAGGTATATTGAGCATAATAGGCAAAATTTTGAGCAGTGCAGCATAGCATAATAGGTAAAATAATGAGCATAATTGGCAGGTCTGTATGCATAACAGAATGGGACTACAGCAAGATAGGCAGAAGGAGTTGTATGATTGTAAAAGTCATGGTAAGCCCTTCAATGTGGGAGATTTGGTTATGTTGTATGCATCTGTTGTTCCTCATGGCTATTGCAAGAAGCTACATTGCCCCTGGAGTAGACCCTTCAAGATTCTTAAAAAGATGACTTATAGGATTTAGTGCTGCCAAGGTAGGAGGCAGCGATTAGTAGTTCATTGAAATTGTGCCCTTCAGATATCCAGGAAGAACCTAGTAGTATTGCAAATGGTCCACAAATGATTCCTCTGTCTGTTCAGCACCTGCAAATGCGTATTGCTCAGTGTTGGGGTTGAACTCAGAGACTGACTGGATGCTAGAGGATTCAAGTGTTGATGATATTGACGAAAATTTACAGGGTGAGGATGATAATCAATTGACTATATAGTTGTACTGGTGATGACAGTGTGGAGAATAATGATCAACTAACAATTTGTACTGAACGATCTAGAGTGCTGGAATCTGTGGTGGAGGATCAAGAGACAGAAAGTACAACTGTATCTCAGCAGTCAAGTGATGAGCATTAATTTTACTCACAGAGGATGTAGATGTGCCGAGAAGATACCTTTCAGCTGCCTAGTAGATATACATTTGTTGGTAGTATGCTGGGAATACATTAAAGGAGAGGATGATGATTAATATAGATTGTGACATAATATTAAATAATTATTATGATGTAATCTTTTAGCATATAAGACCAAGTTTAGCGTGGTTCACTCTCTCTCACATATTACTCGCTATACTTTACTTAAATTGATGATTGTTAAATCAACTTGAAGGTTGCTGTCACACGGGTTAACCTTGTTACACTACTAATACCATTTTCATGTCGAGAATAACAGACTAGTGTATAGAGACTAAGTTATATATAACACACCTCTTGTTATTCGCCAACAGTACAACGTGATAGAAGTTGATGTAAACTTCTATAGTATGTGCTGAATCCTCAAAAACATTTAATAACTCACAGATGTAATTACACACAATCTTGAATTTTGGCTCATTTGTATACATTTCCTATGGGGAAGCCATATGAGTACATTGTTCATTACAGCCCTTTCCTGAACTTGTAATGGAGCCAAACCGTATGTGTCTGTTTTTGACACCTTTGTTGTTACCACTAATCGTCTGGTTGGCTGAAATGTTAACTATGTTGAGAAAAAATCCACTTTTAACTTTTAGCTGTTTTTCAGGATTCAGCTCAACTTGTACATACTATAGGACAACTAAACAAGGCAGCATGAGGCAGCTTAGTGTTGCAAAATTCCACATTTGATTCTGGATTTTGTATGATGATAATAGACATCAAGTTGGCCGATAAAAGATGTTGGTCAATAATTAATTGCTTACTCTATACAGCGGCATTACAGTATGTCTTTGAAAGCACCGAAAGCGATCTATTTTGTGCATACTTGCAAACTGAACACTTGGACATACTAGTTGATTCTCTCAATGGCAGAACTATAATGCAAAACCCTGAAACAGACAAGAAGCTTAATGTGTATTTTCAGCATATGCATATGCCTGCTTTTATTATGTTGAGCAGTCATTACTGAACAATTCCTGATAATTGTATGTGGTAAACACAGTTGGTAATGATATAGGTATAGACTCCACAGGCCATGATAGTGATCAGCACTAAATAGAAACCAAGTATCTTGTGGGATTGAGTTCTACAGTTATGGTTTATGAAACCGCAACATCCCATTTATGGGCACGTGTTTAGACCACTATAATGAAGCGTGCTAGCCTGGAAAATGATGTAAAGTAGGACTCTGTTAATGGGTGGTTATGAAGCTAGAGATAGACTCCAAAATGGAGGGGATGGAGGGTGGCGGGGAGGGCAGAAAATAGACTTCAAAATGGAGGCAGACCATGACTGGAGTCCAGACACAAGATTACAGAGCTGTGCTGGCTCCTTAGTGGCTGATATGTAGCAAAATCAACAGAAAAAAACATCTGGCCGACATTATCAGGCCATCCACCAGTATACGACTAATTCTTGCCACGCCATACCCTCCACAAGGTGAGATACTGCCATTCGAGATCTCTACACCACCCAGAAAAGATGTCTGTTAAAACCAGCCTTGAGTAGTTTGAGTGTACTGAGTGTCAAAACTAGTAGTACGATAGTGTGGCTATCCACTGGTGGTGTTAGTTTGATTGTGCCTGATGTGCGATTTGGATTGGGTTTGTAAAATCTGGTCGCATTCATTGCTTTTGTGTAGCTACAGTGTAGTTTGAGGTAGCTGGAACAGCACAACATTAAAAATTGTTGTTGTAGCAACACAAGCTGTACATTACTCATGCTCCAGCTGTCACTGCCATGTTTTCTGCAGCCAAATTCAGCAAAAGCTGTAAGTTCAATGGGATATTGTATACTGTATATTAAATTTAATAGGGACCGTGGAAGCATTTTAGGCATTTTACTTCCCAGTGACAGATATACAAGCCTTCAAAGAGCTTGTTTTCACTCAAAGAAACTACAAAAAGTTTGATGAAACTTCTTCACAAGCAGTAACTTTAAAAATTGCTTACACAGGACCTAGATATTTTAGTTATTTAGTTACTTATATTGAAATTATAAGTATGCAGTGAGATATGCTATCCTGTATATAGTCTGGTTTTTTGGCAGTGCATTTTTGTGTAAAACACTGCTCTATCTGGATCACACACCCAAGAACAGTTGTTATTCTAAACAAGTACAAATAGTTTTTTTTTTATTCCGGCCCTAATGGCACTCCCATCCTCCCCGATCTCTAGCTAGAAGTTAAACCTAATTTAATTTATAAATGACAAAAAGCAGAAAAAAGAAAAAGCAGCTAAACCTACAGAGCCTACACAGACCTACAAAAACACTGCATGGACTGCCACCATACACACAGCAAAACCCCCGGACAGGGGCCTTAACAAGAAAGCCCTGCAGACTACAAATAGTTGTATTGCTACCACAACACAGTTGTTGAAATTATATTTTAGGTAAAAGCATGTTTTGTAATTTGGCACACCCATGCATTTCAAAATATGCTTGAAACATTGCTGTACTCTTGTAACAATACATAACTGCATAACTTCTAGAATGTTTCAACAATTTTCATAATTATGCAACCTCTTCCACATACAGCCAGTGCAACGTAGCATTTTTCCCATATAGAATGACCATATGGAAACCACAGTGCACTTTTTCCTTCAACCTACATGTTACTATTTTGAATTGTTTTTCTCTAGATTATTACAGGTACACCTACTATAACTATGATGATGATGATAGTGATGGATTGTCTGCTGGAGCTATTGCTGGAATTTCTGTTGGCAGTGCAGTGTTTTTAATTATAATCATTATTTTTCTGATTGTTACTTTTGTGTTTGTTGGACGTCGTTATGTAAAACAACAGAGTCGTATAGTTCGTGTTAGAAATCCAGATGTAGTAGCAATTGAGTCTTGTAATACGTTGCCTCCATACTCCACACAACCGCCTGTGTACATCTCAACTCAACCAACTAGTGGTAGTTATGCAATGAACAGTGATTTTGTGACTACGCCCCCTTACTTTGATGATGGTACCGAGCCCCTACCAGAATATACTCCATCTAAGCCACCACCCGACTATGCTTCTACACCTCCTACTCAAGATGTTGTGCAGTGACATGATCATCATTAAGTCTACTAACTGCAAACTTTTTTTTTGTCTTATAGTGTTTACCCCCTGATCTTATTGTAATAGGACATTTATCTGATCTTGTTGATTTTGTAATACACAGTGTTGACTGCACCAATTTTTGTGACCTTGTTGACATGCAGTGCAATGATAAATTGATGCACATAATACTTTGTAATGTTCTGACTGTACAGTATCATAGCCAGCTAGCCACACTGCTTTTTTTCAACTATAAGATTTTATAAATGTGTGTAGTTGCATGTAACCATACTGTATAACTGGTTTGTAGTACAGTTAGATTTTATATGCATGCATATTATGGTCCTATGTGGCAAACTGTCTTATGTTGTTATTGCTGATGAAAATTGCATATGCTGTGCAACACTGCATGGTAACTTCAGGGCAAAGGATACCACTCACTGTACAATTATCTTCACATACAGTAATCCTATAGTGAATGGTGAAATATTTCATGCCATATATAGCTACACTATCTAGTTTTGAATCTGATGCAGCTGGTAAGAACCTTTGTATTAGTGTATACATGTATATCTTTGATATCATTGTTACAGTAACATTAATATTTTTCTCACAATCTTAATTAACCTGTATATGTAATTTCTGACTGCATGAGCTGAACCACTTCAGTAATACATATATTATGTTGGAGTAAACCATCATTAAGGTATAAAAACACAAAATTACAATTACATATACCTCAGACACCTGCAACTACTGTATACTGATGTGCAAAAAGCACGCACAGTATAGGCATGACTAGGAAGCTATAAAAATAAAGTTACAGTACAACATGCACAAACTAACAAGAAAAAAATTAAATGTTCCAAACAGCACAATCATGTGCCAAAAGATTCATTGAGAACAACCAATTGCTTTGTGAGCAGCATTATCCAGTATAGTTCTACAAATAGCTGCAGGCTGTTGAATTACTGCTTGTAGGGCCCTTGTGGAGTCTGAAAGATAATGACACAAACAACCGATTTCAATAGTGGAATATTGAGAGATACAGCATGATCTAGTGACATGTTTTATCAGCATTTTGTTTATTAATCCCAAGGCAGTACAGATAGCAGACTCGGACTGAATGGTTGCAAATCAGCAACACTTAGTCTTACACAACCCATGCCATGTAAATTTATGTATAGCTGAACTCTCTACCACAGGAAGAAAATCTGCATTTCAGGTATTCGGAAATCCACAGTAAATGTACAGAAATTCCATGTTTCTGTACATTTTCGGTGTTCATGAAATTTACACATTTTCTTGACATTTCCTGAAGTAGTATAGGGCACAATTTCCACGACATTTCCTAATAGCAGTATTGATGGTATTTCTTGACATTTCCTAATGCAGGATAGATGAAATTTACTGACATTTCTGGAACATAGGAAAGATCAAATTTTCATAAATTTCTTTACATTTCCTGCACTCAGGATAGGTAGTGCCAAAATGCAAATTTCCTGTCTAGGAAATGTCATGTGTCAACACATTTCCTAAGCACAGTATAGATGGAGGACAGTATGGTACCAAGTGTACATTACCCTCTCCACCAGTTCAGGACACATGACATTTCCTAAATGGCAAGAAACAGACAGCATCAACTATAAATGTATAAGAAACCTATATTAACAAGGTATTATTTCATTGTGGGTTTGGGTTACCACATTTCCTAAGAAATGTCCAGAAATATAATATTTTTTGAAATTTACATGACGTGTCCTTGGCCTCTTTAATGTACCGTATATATTGCATTTAGGTTACACCAAGACCTTATCCTAATCTGTAAAGTGTCACAGTAGTCAGGTATGACAGCAGCTGGAGTAACAATCTCGGACTAAAATTTCACTACATGCCATGTGTCCTTGCAATTGACTTAGGAAATCTCATTGAAATTTCTGAATAGTACAGGAAATCTCACTGCATGCCATATCTGTCCTTGAATAAGGAAATCTCATGTAAATGTCAAATTTCTGAATGGTGTAGGAAATGTCACTGCATGCCATTTGTCCTTGATTAACACTGCTTGAAGTATCTTAGTTTACTACAGTGGTATATCCCCAGTATATGAAACAGTTAATTGTTTGTTATTTTAGTAGTTTTTCAGTAAGCCCGCATTCACTGATGTTTTACTGAGAGTTTAAACTTAGTAAAATAATTATGTTCCATATACTTAAGTTTACTGACACTTTACTATCAGTATAACTACAGTAAGGCATCTTAACAAATTAGTAAACTAAGAACCTTCAAGCAGTGTAAGGAAATCTCATGTAAATGTCAACTTTCTGAATAGTGTATAGGAAATGTCACTGCATGCCATGTGTTCTTGTCTAAGGAAATCTCATGTAAATGTCAAATTTCTGAATACATATAACAATACATCAAATTTTTGGCAGAGGACATGTACAGACACATGAAATTTCCAATGTTTTAGGAAATGTCACAACATGTGACATTTATGGTATACAGGTTTACTCCAGGTTTGATATAGTAAATTCATCAGTTACATTTCCTGTACATTTCCATACTGATTTTAGGTCCGGAAATGTGACTTTTTTCCTGTGTACTTGGTGACTTGTTAATATAATAGCTGAACAGCATGCCTAAACTCTCTACAGAGTAACTTGCAAGGTAGCTGAACTTCATGACTTGTTATGTAACTAGCTAAAGTCTCTACAGGGTGATTTGTTTTTGCTGCTGAACCCTCTTCATGGTGACTTGTAATGTAGCTGTACTCTCTACAGGGTGAGAGCTGAACTCTCTACAGGGTGAGAGCTGCATGAGCTCTCTAAAGGGTGACATGATTAGTTTGTAGCTGAAATCCCTAGTCTATACAAGGTGACTTGTTTGTGCAAGGTTTTGGACTGCATTAGACTTAAATCCATACCATGTTCATATTCTAATTACTGCTAACAACTTTGACTTGTACAAGGAGAATACACTACCATCTGTGACTTGCACAAACATGTATCTGCATGGCTTTTATATTCTTGTGCAACCAGATCCTTTTCTTATCATTGAGTTAGAAAGAAAAGCTTCCTACATCGCTCAATGATAAAAGTGATAGAGGCTGGAAGGTATTGCTGTGTGAGACTAAGTGAGTCAGCCACATAACTGAGGGGATAACTAAAACAGTCAGTATAGGCCTGAGTCAAATATGCTCAAAATTTTACCCAAAACACTTTCAGGTATTTCCCAAAAATTTCATGTATTTTATTGTGCTCTTCAGCTAGTGTTCCCATGCATTATGCTTGCATTATTATCCTGGCTAGCAACATTTCCTTGGAAAATTTTAGTCAGTGAATGCCCTATTAGAGTATTTCACTACAAAGTGACTGTTCTATTAGAGGGCATCCATCTAATGAAGTTATGTACAATGCATTTGGGTGCTGTTTCCACTGCATGACTGCTATTAGGGAGCATTGATCTATTTTCATGGAATTAAGCTCCATAGTTTGAAATATCCACCTAATATGCTAGTACAGCACTCCAGCCTATTATGCTGGCATATTTGACTAAATAAATATCTTTAGGCTCTGCTATATCTATAATTTAACACATACAGACTTAGCCTATCAGTCATGCACAATTGCATGGTAGCTATTGTTAATAGAATAAACAGTAATGTACACGTAACTTCACCATGATAATGATTCTCACTACTGAATGATCATAACTGATCATGATTTTGACAGTGAAAATTGTGAGCATTCAGTTAGGAAACCACATAGTGCATTTTAATCAGATGTAACATATATACACTGTACAAATGTGGGAGAGTCAGTGCAGATATAAACTGAGTACAGATTTCAGTCCAGTCCTATAACTGGTTTAGCTGCTTCCCCTGCAATTTTACTTACTGTAGTCTTGTCCCCAGACCACTCTTTCCTTTTAAAATATTTGGTCAAAACAGAAAAAGTGGTCTGGGCACAAGGCTAAAGTACCAAATCCTTAATGGGTGCATAAGTATAAGTATTTGCAGTACTTATTTCAGCCCTGGCTAATCACAATGATACTTATTTCTATAAAGACTGCTGTGTGTCTATAAAAGGACAATGGAATTGACATCTTAGCTGTTATATTCAAACATCATTTTCATATAATATATATTCCAAACTTGAAAATCCCAGGTTTATGCTAACCTGCAAAACTTATGACCCATGCAATGAGTCACCTTCAACTCCAGCCATGATGTAAGTGCACATGGTTTTTGGGGAAGTCGTCATCAGAAGGCTTTCTTTGATGTTAGAATTTTCAATCCAACTGCTCCCAGTTATCGAAACACAGCGGTTTCTTCCTTGTACAGAAGGTTTGAAAGAGATAAACAAAGGATGTATGAACAGAGAATAAGAGATGTTGAAATGGGCTCATTCACTCCATTGGTTTTCTCCACTTTTGGAGGAATGGGTAGTGCAGCTACAGTTGCTTATAAGCATCTAGCTTCTATGCTATCTACTCAACGGGGCCAATCTTACAGCAGTGTTGTATCATGGATTAGATGTTCCACCAGCTTCTCTTTGCTCAGGTCAGCATTGACCTGCTTGCGTGGAGCAAGGTCACACCGTGGCAGCCCTGTGACTATTGGAGCACTTGACCTTGCTATTTTGGAAGGCCAAGTGTTGCCATCTCATTGATTTTTTGAGTTTACAGTCTTTTTGTCCAGCACTTTTACCATCTGGTGCTGGTGGCAAGGGGTGCAGGCACCCCGAGAAAAAAACAACAAAAAACTCCAGCCATGATTCCACCAGCTGATAGCTAATGATCCCTTATCAACATAGCTATTCATAACACTGCTAGCAATTGCTTGAGTCACCATCTTCAGTCAGCCAGGTCATGTAAACAGAACAAAGTAGAATACCAGCAACTGTTGGCAGAATTGGCCCGGATCGCTTGAAGATTTGCAGCAACTTTTATGAATCTCTTGAAATTTGTATTTTTAGCCATTATCATTGTTTCTGCATAGCTACAGAACTTATGGAACCTTTTATGTTTATCCACCAATGTCAAAGGAAACACTACGGATTATGCTTCACACAACTTTCCAAAGAATATTTATGGCAGAACGGCAGTTAATGTACGTGGGGATGCATGGTAGCTACTAGCTAGTTGTACTCCTCAACACTTCCTCTCAATGCCCACAGTTACGTTGTTACTATAATCACACCTGTTTTAGAGGTCGGATGACGGTGACCAAGACATGTAGACTGTTTCATTACAGTATTTCAATAATGATGGTTTCTCTAGTCTCACGTGATATGTTCCCGTCGCTAAGCAACGTACGTCCCAGTGGTTTTAGGACGCCAATCGGAAGATTTTATATGGACTGATGGGAAAAGTATTGGTGTGTCTATTCGCTATTACTTCTGTCATTTTAGCAGGTACAGCTCATCTGTATACGTACGTATGTGTATAATGTGATGTACTCGAGGGGACTGCAGCTCTAGTAGCTAATCAGGGGGATATTATTATTATTATTATTAACACTTTACAGTGACCAGCACTGAAGGTCTACAACAACATGTGCTATGACACCTCTATAAATCACGTACGCCCTTCAGCTACCAAATCACAAATTAACAAATCTCGAGAACATATTTCTAAACAATACAAGATAAGGTAAGGCCCCTATTTGGTGATTATTAGTTTCTCATCCACCGCCCGCATCCTTCTTAAGCTACCGCATGGTAAGCCATTATTTTACTCTGTGCATGCTCAGAAGAACACGTGATACCAAACTGTTCCAATTTTTTGTTGATGAATGCTACAATGTGCTATATATCGCCAGGAGAACTATTGTTTCCTTAGCAAATTGCTGCAGTGCCAGTTGCAATCGTGTTCTATCGACTTCATCAAAGCAGGCTTTCAGTTTACTGTCGAAAAACAGTTGGCGATCACGAAAAGTAGAATCAGCTTGTGAAGGAAATGTTTGTAATAAGAAAGAAAGACAATTTGGACAAGGTCTGTACATTAGTGTGTTAATATTATAAAATAATGGTATAATGGTAATACCCTCCCGCCCGCATCATAATAATTAGAAAGGCTGGATGAGAAACTAATAATCACCAAATAGGGGCCTAAATGAGGGTAATTCTGGAAACTCTTTAGTAAAATCGCTGTAACACTGCACTCACAACGAGTTAAGACAAACTCTAGGAATCGTTTTAAAGCCTATCTTATGGTGCATCTGCAGTACAAATTTCGTTTCGATACAATCAACTGCTGAGGAGTTATGAGCCGAAATTTAACAGCGTGTAAAAATGCAACATGCGGCTAATTCCGGACACTTCTAATAACAAGCAAGTAGCGCCTTCCACAGGTTATACCAATCCTCTTTGAAGTATGGAGACTAAAGTACCACTCATCTGCAGTTTATAAATCAAGTAGAAAGTTCATACCCTTTGGGAGAAAGCAGCAGTGCGTATTTCAAAAGTTTATGTAATTCGCGAATATTTTCTTTGTATTTCAACTGAGCAGCTGCTGAAAAATTGACTGCCACTCCGCCTGTGCTGCATGGATTCTTATGATCTTTAGCATGCAGTTAGGCGAGAGTATGGCCTTCATATAAATCTTTGAAAATCGAAAATATGAGCTTGGGCTGCCTGGTTAGTAGTCTCGCGGTGCCCGACCCTAAAAAGAGGGTTTGGTGAAACTGTGTACAAAAAGTTTTGGCGCTGCCGGAATGTTGGAAGCTCCAATCAGATCGTTCCATTTCAAATTGATTATGTAATGCGTACATTTCAAAAGATTCGCGGCTTACAGTTAATTACATCCGGTGACTCTGCCGCTTAAAATCGTTGAGAAAACGGCCTTACAATTCTGTTGGATTTGTTTTAATGTTGAATAAATGAAGTAGCGCCATTAGTTAGTGATGCTGTAAGCGGATCTGGTTGAATGAATGCTGTGACGTAAACAGTGCACTTATGTAACACGTAAAACGTCATCCAATAAACATTCCAGAGATCAAAAATTTTGTACAGAGTTTCACCAGACCCTCTTTTAGGGTTGGGCGCCGCGAGACTACCTGGTTAGATAAACATTTTCAAAGTTTTTGAACAAAACTACCCGTGATTGCGCTACAAATAGGTGTCAAACTTCAAGGTAGAATAATGGATTTGCTTCAATTTTGATTTGTAGATAGGCCATAGGACACTGCATTAGCACACCAAATTATAGGTCCAGGGATTCTACCATTGTTGAGAACGATCTAAATGTCTGGAATTAGCCGCTGTCCGGAATTACCCGCACTTACCTTACAATGCTAGTTTTAATCATGAACTATTGTCCTTCAGTACTCAGTACCATGCCAGTACCGTATAGTTATGTAGCCTAAATATTTTTAGGGGCAAATTTTTTGAGGTTGAGGGGTCTACAGCTCTAGTAGCTAATCCGGGGGGGCATGACACCTCTATTAACCGTTTATAGAGCCCGTAGAGGCTCCAACTCTCACGCCCTAGGCATGACTCTCACGATTTGGCCTTCAGTCTCACGCTCTTACACCCAACATTTGTATTCTCAAGTAATCCTCACTCCCCTAGTGCTGACTACTTCACTCAAGGCTTCCTGAGGCTAAGAATGTTGCGGCGCATGGCAGGTGATCGATACAATGCTTCAGCAATCACGTGATCTCTCGTTCAAACTTTTGTTTGGCGGTCGGAGTTCTCAATTGGCGGTTCGGGTTAACTGATTCCTTTTAGACAATGACTGAGTGTGCAAGCAGTGTACTGGAACTTTGAAAGTTCACTGGGAATCCAGGCGGGATATAAATTGGGAAGTTCAGTGATTATGTTTATTTTTATTCCCGGGGTTTTGTTGCTGCAAGATAGTTACAACCTGTGTGGACATGATTAGAAGCTGTAGGTAGCTGTTGAGCTGGCAAGACATTTCATAGACACAGAAGATTATTATTGAAGTGTGTGCTCCAGCGGATCACGTGGTTGTCATGGAAATTGTAATGTAATGTACAGTAGCTAGCACACACGCCTTGCAGTTATTAATATTTTACACTAGAAGCTAATAACACACAACTTCTCAATGGCGTAACTGTATGTGCGAACACTTTCAAATATAACTAGCACAAGGAGGCCATGCTATTATACTGTCATGACATCCTGAAGTACTGGTTATATTATAACTTTGTTGAATTGTATGTGTGTGATGAAGGACTGCATTTCCATTGCTCACCTATGTCAAAAGTCTCACTCCCAAGAGAGATCCAGGGTTGGAGCCTCTGAATATAAGTAAAAACAAACTCCAAATTATATATAAGCTGGTTTTGGGGTCTTATGAGGTACAAAAAGAAGTGAAATCCACACAAAACAGAAAAAATGGTACAGCCTTTATTAACTTGGGTGAAAAAAGTGTAAAATCATAAGTGGCAGCCAAGAAATAGCTGCAATGATATAAATTTTAATATTGGCTCTACAATATTATTATCAAAGTTTAAATGTCTTTGCTAACAACATTGCAGCCATTTCTTGGCCACCACCTTTGATTTCACGACTTTTTCATAAAAGCCACACCATTTTTTTCACAACTTGGCTGTTTTTGTGTAGTATATGTTTGCAGCCACTAATACAACTCTGTGTTCAGTGGTGTAAGCACCATTATCTTTACTTTGTAGTTGAAGCCTGTACTGAAGGTGATATTCGTCTTGTTGATGGTGCTAATAATTATGAAGGTCGTGTGGAAGTGTGCCACAATAATGTATGGGGAACTGTGTGTGATGATTACTGGAGTAGTAATGATGGAATAGTTGCTTGTCGTCAACTGGGATTGGGATTTGTTGCTGTCACCAGCTATGCCTACTTTGGAAGAGGAACAGGACAAATCTGGTTGGACAATTTACATTGTACAGGATCAGAGACTCAACTAATATATTGCCGCCATAATGGATTTGGTGCACACAACTGTGGACATTTTGAAGATGCTGGCCTGTTTTGTGAAGGTAATCAGTTAGTGGTGTATTTGTAAGAATTTTTCAATGACCAAAACACACAGTGGAGTCCTTACAACAAAAAGAATGGATGCATTCCAAAGTATATACAAGCCTACATATCTTCAGTGCTTCATATTTTTTATCTTCTCCTTTGTGCATGCTTTCATATACATCACATCTTTCAGTTGCTTTAAAGTGTGACACACTTTAAAGGATCCAAAGGTAATTTCATAAATATTAATGATCCATGTAAATAACACCAAATTTCTAGTCATCTACTGAGTAAAAATCACCAATAAGAATACTGATATGAATTAAACTTTTGACTGTGGATGTGTAAATGGGCAACGGTTATGAAGTAGGTTTGAGCCAATAATGCTTTGAAAACAGCCTATTACTGCAGGGTTAAATACAAGTAATGGTTGTGAGTAGTTTAATGGACAGAGGAGCTAGTTACTTGGGATCTGCAATACATATTGATATGGCAATATATCGATGCAGTAAATAAGTATCACGATACAATACTGTACTTAGAAAATAGCGATATATCGAAGTTTTCTAGTAGAAACAGTCAGTGATTGCTCTATTACTGTAATACTTAAATAGAAAGCCTCTCAGATACTCAAATAGAAAGCCTCTCTAATTACCTGTGCTTTAAAATGCAACGTTATGAGAAGCCATACAAAATATGCATGTATTTGTGCTGCTGATAACGCCTGTTATGGCTAAAATATTCTTACCAGGGTCTTCTAAATGGTTACACTTCAAGTATAAAGAACTGCACCACTAAGCAATAAACAATCTGCTGATACCAGCCATCTTGACAACTCATCAAATGCGGAGTAATCTGGACAAACCTTTGTGGGAGCATGCATTAAAATGTTTGTGGTAGCTAATTGTTTGGGTGATGTAATGGAGGCAGGTATCCAGGTAGAGATGTGATTTCATACCAGGGGCGGATCCAGGATTTTGCTAAGGGGGGGCACACAGGTAGAAGTCACTCTACAGAGTGCAAAGCACACTCCGCGAAATGTGAAGCATGAGCTTTCTATGGGGGTCTGGGGGCATGCCCCCCAGGAAATTTTGAAAATTTTACGTTCTGAGATTGAATTTGGTGACAATTTTGTTTGAAATTTGTTGATAGTTTAAACACTGGAAGATACTGAGTTAAAAACTAGAATTAGTATAGAGGCCCTAAGGAAATTTTGAAAATTTAATGTTCTGAGATTGAATTTGGTGACAATTTTTGATGGAAGTTAATTTTGTTGATAGTTCAAACACTGGAAGATACTGAGTTAAAAACATTCTGAGATTGAATTTGGTGACAATTTTGACTGAAATTTGTTGAAACTTTCTAATACTGGGAGATACTGAGTTTAAAACCATGCAGAATTAGTCCCTAATGAAATTTTGAAAACTTAACATTGTGAGATAATTTTGACTAAAATCTGTAATGTTTATGAACATTTAATGCTGGAGGTATGAATGCTATTGAGCTGTAGTAGCTATGAAGTCTATAAAGAAATTTTGAAAAAAAAAGACTTTTTGAGAATGATTTTGTTGCTAATTCTGGCTAAAATTAAGTTGAATTGGCATATATAAGGTCCTCCTGCACAAGTGTCACAAACATTTTAAACATATAGGTAATCCTGGCATTTGACATGCAGCTGGATCTCCAGAGAATTTCTATAGTCACTAGGGTGTGGATAGAGTCATTAACTCAATTTAGAATAGGTGTTTTAGTTGTTTAAAACAACAAACAGTGTTTATAATTGCTACTCTTGACTGTTTTATTAGAGTAAACGACTGTTCTATTAGAGTATTTCGGTCTCTAGATGTAGAGAGTGCTCTATCCCACCTAGTTCCCCTTGTGCTATGTCAATATTGGTAACAATTTGCTACAGACACATTTAGTATATTACACATTAATCGCATAAAAATGTTTGAATTATGTCTAAAGTGCTTACCTATGTTCAATGAGCAACACTATAAAAAAATTCTGAAGGGGGGGCACTGCTCCCCCCCCCCCCCCCTGGATCCGCCCCTGGATCTGCCCCTGCATACTAAACACACTAGCTATTTGTCACACTGTAGTTTATCATCACTCTCTGAATAACTGAACTAAGAAATTTGTATACACCGGCAGTGAATGTAGAATCAGTGTTGGCTCTTCAAAGTACAGATAAATTAGATATTGTTATAACTATTGCTAATATGCCAGTTATAACTAGCCATGACCACTTCATTATAGTATCGTGATACAGTATCGTATTGAACAGTTTATTGATGGTGATATGCGATACACAAAATGCACTGTATCGCAGAACACTACTAGTTACTAAAGAGCAGTCATGGTCACACCCCTGAGCTGTAAAAATACATTTTCACCTAGCAACCATTATTATTAGTCGAATAAACAAGCTACCTAACAGGTAAACAACAACCTTTAGGCTCCTTCATTGTGCTTTTGCTTTGGCTGGATAGGTGCCTTTTGGCATACCACAGTATGTACAATGCATTCTTCATGGTCCTCCTTTGTGTCCCATTCATCTTGGCTGACAGCGAAAGGTGTTGATTTGTCGGTAGCATGTGATGGCTTCCCTTTGTAACAGAAATCATCCGTATTTTTCATAGTCGCTACTTCGATTGCAGAGGCGCTTTTCGAACAGTTGTTGATTGATAATGCTGTGTAATGGATTGAACATAGTTGACAATGAAGCATATTGGATACTTCACTTTTCAGATGATAATTGGTAGCTGGAAAACGTGGTGCCATTTCTTTTGAAGCGGTATGCGTGGGTTCAACAGTCATAATAATTTTATTTTACAAAAAAAGTTAACAAACAAGTACCCAAAAAAATGGAATTTTCAATTAGAGTAAGGACCATAGCACATCGATAAAAAGCACTGAAACAAGCTGGAGTAGTGTTATATCCCTACTGTACTCAAGATTCCATAAGAAGAGCATAGCAGGGATATAACACTTCTTATTGTTTTACTGTGATTTAATATTGTGCACTACTCCAACTTGTTTCAGTACTTTTTATCGATGTTCTATGGTCTCTATTCTAGTTGAAAATTCCAGTGTACTTATAATAATTAAATAACACACACTGTCTGGAACACTATATCTTGTACAAAAGGAAAAGGTCAAAGGACAGGTAAGAGCAAACCCCAAAGTATATGCAGGCACTGTATTTATTGAATTTTTAGAAATTTCTTGGCTGCCATATTTGATTTCATAATTTTACTCTGTACCAGGGTGGTTGTCAGATTTGGTTGTGAGTTATAAGTGCAGAAGTCTGGGAGTACAGCAACTGACAGATTTAAACATTAAAATCTATTAGTTATGGTTTCATGGATAATATAAATAAACTATTTTAATGTTGCATGGTCAGCTCCTGTCCTAAATTGTATGGCTGGTCAGACATTGTAGTGATCCAGTGTATTAAATGAAAATATAGCTGCTATAATATTTCAAGTTAGTCTTATATCAATACGTGCTAACACTTTCAAAGGGAAGAGAAGGTATATAAGTAGTATAATATCTTATCAGTGTCCAGGAATGCATTAAAGAGAAATGTAGATAGTACAGTGTATATACAAGTTATATCCCTCCTAGGAGTGATATAACTTGTATATACTACATTTCTTTGGTGAAACTGTTTGATCTCCTCTGCTTTAATATAGCGACACTTCACAGGATTGATAGTGGGTTTAGTTTTGTAAAGTGAGGCAAAGCATAGATCATGGACTTGGGGAAGGAGATAGTTCATTGTTTTACTGAATGAAGAGGGTCACAGGTTAGTTTATATTGCTGTTGTGATTGCATTCTAGTCACATGGCAATGTCCTTACACTGGGCATAGCACTTAATTGATTTGGTCATTAGTGTTAACATATCCACTACTTTAGTTTATTCTTGGCTAGTAAAGTAAATACTTTAGTGCACTTGAATTTTCTTTATATTGCTGTTTTGACACCTGGCGCTATGTCATGCATGCGTAGTGACTGGGTGTGGAGCTTAAACTAGGCCATTATAGCGCTGTAAACATATTCACTGCTTTTGTTTATTCATGGCTAGTATAGTAAGTACTTTATAGTGCACTTTAGCTTCATTATGGGCTGTTCAGCTCGCATTTGGGTTTCCTGTGTTTAATTGCATACCCACAATCGAAGCGATCTGCACACTCGTTGATACACTTACATATTCGGCCTCTCAGCAGCGTCTTGTCATTACTCTTATGACATTATCCACAATTCCAACTGTTTTAGTTATAAGCATAAGTGATACCTAGCAGCTACGAATGTTTTTAGATGATGGAGATAAGCCCTTCAGCCACAGGTATGCAATTCAATAAAACTAGTGCTTCAAAATTTCATGGTATTATATCCTTTTGCTAGTTATATATATATATATATATATATATATATATATATATATATATGTATATGTTATACTACAGATATCATGGTATTCAAAATATATACAAAAAGATATACAAACTTAGAAAAGATGTTATAGTGCGAGGCTTCGCCTCGCACTATGGCACCCTTTCCTAAATATGTATATCTTTTGGTATATATTTCGAATACCATGATATCTGTAGTATAATATGTTAATACAACATCTCGTCTCCCACTTGGAAGCAGTAACAGCAATTTCTAATGTTTTTACACCATTATCAGTACTGGTAAGTAATTCCTTGTGATTAGCATGCTCAAGGAGTATGCACATGTGTTGCAGCCTGCAATCTTCTTGAAAATCGGTCCAACAATCCATAGCAACTGTTGCTAGGCAACAAAATGTAAACATGACCTAGTTACATGCTTTTTGGTGGTTGCTTAGCAACCATTGCTATGGTGTCAAAATCATTTCTAAAATCAGTAGTGGTTACCTAGCAACGGTTGCTAGGCAACGACGTTGTTGCTAGGTAACAGGTATTGGTTACTATGGTACCAGCAGTTGTCAAGTCGGACATGCCTAACTGGTAAAACAACTAAACACTATCAAAAAATTTTAGCCAATCAGATGCGTATATCAAATGTACAAGTGATATACTGATTCTATTGGCTAGTTTGCTATAGTATATCAAAAATATACCACAAGCTGCTATTGGAGTTTTTGTACAGGACACGATATTGATGTATTAATATATATATATATATTGAAATTTGTTTGCATACACAAACTGTATACAAATTTAAGTTCAGTCTGTATGCAAGCTCTTGTAGTGATATGTACTGTACGTATATAACTAGTTACAACCTTCCAAAAGGTAGCTACGATGCAATAGTAACATGTTAGAATCTAGTAACTATGTTATGAAATACTATAATTTCACTAGCAAAACATCATAGCTGGCATGGAACTGTGGTGAAATGGTTATGTCACTTTTGAGTAATTAATATTTGGGGTACATGATGCAACTAGTAATGTAAATCACAGGCCACTTTGGACAGAAAGTACACTAACTAACTAAAACTAGTTACATGGGGTGAATGTAACCAGTAACTAGTTAGTAGTGACTGCAACTCTGGAGTTAACCTATAATAAAAATTCTCAAGCTAGTATGGATTATTACAAACAAAGGGAATCATTACCTGAAGTACTAAATTAATTCATGCTTTTATGGTAACACCTAAAAATACTATGGTAGCACCTATGTATAGGTGCTAAATTTTGATTGTTTTAGTCACACCTTTAAGCAGTTTTAACAGTGCAGTTATGCTGGTCTATTGCTAAATATGTACGTATATGGTAATAGATTAAATTTGTACATCAGGTAATGCTCTTCCTTGTTTAAACACTTATATTATACAGTGATCAAGACTCACGGTAGTGAGTCGCGAGGCCAAGAAAAGCACAAAGCGTGCGTCCACAATAATAAACACGCCACCACTACTGTGAGTCATTTACATGAGAGATCGATTATGCAATCTTTTAAAATCCGCATGGCGAAATCTCAGCCTTACTAAAAGATTCCACCTCGAAACCAGTAGGAATGTAACCTTTGTATTATGAGTAACTACCACACGAAAAGTCAGACGAATTGTTGGAGTAGTTTGTTCCATCGCCCACCCATTTACAATGCATTAATTTTAAATTATTTATTCAAATGTGCATCGTTCTTTTTTTCATTTTCTTCGTCATCACATCCCATTGGGGCAATTTTCTTTCAACCATGAAGTCGTATTGTAAAAAGGCTGCGGTTATCAGGGGCTTTTTACACAATGTATCTGTACATTTAATTCGCTAAAAGTTGTTCGTTAGTTTATGAGATCACTTTTGTGCTCTTTGAAGATTCAAACTTGCCGCCATGACGTCGAGGTGTGAGGCGCCCGCCTTGATTCCCAAGCAGCGTGGAAGTGGGCAAGTTAATTAGCCATAGTGAGCTGGCTGATTTGATGAACACTGTGCTGTCACCTCCGGGTTTAATTTTGAGTCCAGTCACTGATTTGTTTTAAATTCACTACGGTATGCCTCCACTGACTCGTTATAGCGTTACTCCCCCATGCAGGGCCCTACCGGCATATAGCTGTTTCATACTCGCTGTAGTACTAGTGTTGGGATACAGTTGAAGTAATTTACAGCTACATTACCCGTGCACGTCTCTAATCCCGCCTCAGCCTTTCAGTGCCGGTGAAACTTCAGTGTTCACTAAAAGCCAGCATCAGCGCATCACCTTTCAGTCACAGCACTTGTTAGATCCTCATGCAACCACCCACAATTATAGAAACTCTTTAATGATAGCATGAATATACTGTAATAGTAAACGTTTACATTATGATGATCCCATAAAATAAAAAAACAATGACTACAATAGCACAAGAAGCCAGATACACTAGCGTTTGGCTATGAAGTCCACCAAGAGTGCAGTGGGGTCTTGGTACCACATGTTAATCTTTCTTCACCATTTGCATGATTTGTCCATTGACCATAAATTCACCCGCCAACGGTCACAACATCAGTATCCACCCTGCACTTACAGAAAGGGATACAGTAGCTATTATGGTAAGGCACAGCTAACTAAAAACATGTAATCATATAGTCAGACTAACATGTCAAATATGTATAGTGTGTGTGTAGCATATGTGTGTACATATTGTTATTCAAGCTGAGTATGTGTCTGGGCCAGTTCTTCAAATCCAGGACCCTGCCATTGTCCCACAACTAATATGCACTACACACATACACCAACATTCCAATTATACTCACCACATGTTGTAGTTGGACTTCAACCAGTGTACTTTACAAAAGTCTTTATGGTCAGGAGGTTCTATGTAGGTTCCTTGGGTTGATCAGATTGAGGCAGGTCTTGTATGGGAGGAGACAGCAGATAAAACAGTGTGACTAACACCTATACAACATGAGCATCACATCATTTTATATACATTAAAGTGGGCATCCCACATAGTCATTCCCAAGATGTATTATTCAGCATACTGAAGCTGGTAGCAGTTGATGACTAACGGTTATAGCATAATGGTAAACAAGTTACAACAACAAAGGAAATTTTATAACCAGCAGTGATCTAGTTGATAGATAAAGGTAGAAGACAATTAGTAGTTTCTCCAGTCCTTGTTTGAGAATAAGCACATTAGCTGCTATAAGCACAACAAAAGCAAGACAGCCTAAATTTTAACACAAGGTTTATGATGCAAACTCATTATGTACCTACCAATGTGTTGCCCCACCACCCCCCTTGGATGTAAGTGGGGTTTTACAGGGGAATTGACTAGGGCTGAGCGATACTGCCATTTTAGTATCACGATCGATACTAAAGTCACTATTCACGATACTGAATAGTTCACGATACTTACAAATAAGTCAATCATAGCTGGTGCCACATAGCTTATTGCTCAGCATTCTTGCAGGAAGTCATTATAGGTGATAGCAAACTAGCCACTATCATCCTTGTTTACAGTAACAGTTATTGTAACACATGCTTTGAGGTTGTTATGTATGGTGTTCACTAGTGTTTTTCTAGTATAGTAGAATTAGAACTAAAAGTAGTTTTAGTACAGCCTTTTCTTTTTAGTTCTAGGAACTGGAACTAAACTATAATTGCATTACAATCTATTTAAAAAACTGGAACTATACTAGAAAAGTATTGTTTTTAAGTTTTTTAACAAGAACTAAACTAAAATTAATGGCTTTATAGTACCGATACTAGTGTAACGAAGAAACGAAACGCGTGTTGACCGCCATGTTATTCTAATTAATGTGTCAAGAAAAAAAGGGGCGCATGCGTAATAATGCTAATTAGCTACAACAGCAAAATAATGGCCTAATTGTCTATAACATTCCCGGGGGGGGGGGGGGGGGGGTTTGATTACCCCGCGAAATCAAAAAGTTACACGAACATAAAAGATAATCACAACCAGTCAAACATCTGCTTCTAACGGTATCAAATGCTGTATTGGACGCCTTAGATTGATGACTTTCTCCTTGCTTAGTGCCTGAATCTTTGCTGATCTAACCTTTCCATCTCGTCCTTCTAGTGTTTCAGTCACCTTAGCTAATTTCCACAAACATTTGGCTGTTCCGTCTTCTTTTAGTATCACAATATCTCCAACTTGTATCCTCCTAGCATTGTCATTAGGTGTCTTGATTGCTCTTCGTTCTTGTAAGCTTAACAGATAATCTTTCTGCCATTGTCGAGTAAAACTGTTCAGCACACGAAATTGGTGTTTCGCTCGTTTAGTCAGTGTTTTGTTAGTACTTGAAACCTCAAATTGACATCCACTGGGTGTAGTAGCTAACCTTCGTCCATAGACTAAACTAGCTGGGGTTAGAGCATAGGACACACCTTCCTCATCATCCTGCACGTAGGTCAAGGGTCTATTGTTCAGTGTTGCCTCTATTTCTGTAACAGTTGTCACCAACTCATCAAACCTTAAAGTGGATTTTCCCACGACCTTCCTCAAGCAACGTTTCACACTTCTAACCATTCTCTCCCAAAATCCCCCCCACCAGGGGGCCTTCTCTGCAATAAACATCCATCGGATCTGTTTGTTTGTCAGGTGTTGATGGACTTCTTCTGATCGTACCACCTTCATCACTTCCTTAGCACAATGCTTAAACGTTTTTGCATTATCTGACATAACAAGTGATGGTACTCCTCTCCTGCTACAAAAACGTCTGAAAGCTAACAAGAAAGTGGTAGATGTCATGCCATCAGTAACCTCTAAATGCAATGCTCGAGTGGAGGCACACGTAAATAAACAAATGTATGCCTTACTACTCTGTGTCCCTGCACCACTCCGAACATACAAAGGTCCAGCAAAATCTACCCCTATATTGTTGAAGGGTGGGTCTTCACTTACTCGCTCAGTTGGAAGATCAGGTATCTGTGGTCTGGAGTATGGTCTACCTTCATAACGTCTGCATACATTACATCGTCTTATAATCTTCTTTACAGCTTCACGGCCTCTGAAAATCCAGTAATGTTCACGTAAGGAAGCCAATGTCTCTGAAACACCATTGTGATGCACTAATTTGTGACTCTCTCTAATTAACAGCTCAGTAAAGTAGTGTTTTGTTGGTAACAATACTGGGTACTTCATAGTTTCTGATAGGTTTGCATTACCTAAGTGTCCTTTACAACGGATAAATTTCTGATCACTTAAAAACAATTGGAATTGCCTCTTGTAGGTAACTGTCTTACCCTTCTGTAATTGTTTGTGCTCTTCTGGGAAGGAGTTCTTCTGTATTGATCTGATCCATAGGTTCTCAGCCTCTCTCAATTCCTCACCATTCAAATCTTTTGATACTTCTGTTCCGTTTTTAGATTTCAACAAGTTGGCAAATTTCAACACAGTTCCCGTCACTCTTAACAGTTTAAGCTTAGAATTGTACCTTTTCAGGTCAAATATGGCTTCAAGATTTAAAACTGCATCTCTGTCTTCTGCAACTGATACCATCGAGTGTACTATGACTGGTGAGTTCTTCACTAATTCTGCACTAGCCGCTGTACATTCATATTGTGTGGGGTGATCAGGCCACTTGTCAGGATCTTGTTTCAAAAAATTTGGACCATTCCACCATAGCTCATTGGATATCAGCTCACTAGCTGTACACGATCTGGATGGTATGTCTGCTGGATTCTTCAATCCTGGGCAAAATCTCCAGTTCTCTCCCGTAAACTGGCGTATCTCTGCTACTCGAATCTGTACGTACTGCTTCCAATGGCGGTGGTTTTTGATCCAGCACAACACTGTCATTGAGTCTGTCCAACAGTATACTTGTGGCCTTATAGGCAGAGACTTCAAGATAGTATTGACCAAACGAGAAAGTATGGTAGCTCCCAACAATTCTAGCTTAGGTATGGTTTGCCCTTTTATAGGTGCAACACGGGTTTTTGATGCCATTACACATGTACTCACCGTTCCATCATTATAAGCAGACCTCAAATAAACGACTGCTGCATAGGCCTTTTCTGAGGCATCACTAAATCCATGAATTTCCAATGTGGCAGGCGTCAGCTCTCTGATGTGATAATATCTTGGGACGTTTATCTGTGACATCACGTCTAGGTAATTTGTAAACTGCTCCCACTTAGTTAATGATGGTTCAGTTAACGTTTGGTCCCAATCCACCTTGTCCTTACACAAAATCTGGAACAGAATCTTGGCTGCAATGATAATTGGACTAAAGAGTCCTAGCGGATCAAACAATTTAGAGGATGTCTTCAAGACTGACCGCTTAGTAGGTGGTAATGACTTGGCAAACATCATGACATCTTTAAAACTGAAGTGGAAATCATCTGTTTTTGTATCCCAGGTAAGACCAAGTATCTTAACACCTTCAACTTCACTTGGAATTGTGGTATTATCTGTGGAATCAATTTTTTGCTGTAAGGACTCTGAATTGGTTCTCCACTTGCGGAGGTTGAATCCTCCACTTGCCATGAGTTGTCTGGCCTTCTCATATGTATGGATTCCTTGTTCTTCATTTTGCACACCACAGATGAGATCATCTACATAAAAAGACTGTGACAGTAATTCTGCCATCTCTGGTTCCTTAAGCAGAAAACGGGTCAAGTGGTATTGGATTGTTTCTGTCAAAATTGCTGGACTAGGTGTTAAACCAAATACTAGTCGACAAAATCGGTATTGTATTACCTCGGGCCTTGGCTTCAAAATGTCATCAATCCACAAAAATCTCAGAGCATCACGATCCTTTGGGTCTATGACAATTTGATGGAATGCCTTTTCTATGTCAGCAGTAAGACCAATTGGGTGACTTCGAAAGTTCAAGAGTAAATTAAATATGTGCGGTATCCCATTTGGTCCTTTCTCTAAGCAGTCATTTAATGAAAGTGATGTTTTGTTGGCTTTGGCTGATGCATCAAAGACAATTCTCAATTTGGTGGTCTCTCTGTCAGTCTTTATGACAGCATGGTGAGGTAAAAAATAACAGCCATCTTGGTATGTTTTGCTAGGGATATGCTCTATAATACCATCCTGTACCTGCATCTTGAAAGTTGCGTCATACTGTTGAAATAGAGATTTATCCCTTTGTAACTTGCTTCTTAACTGATTGAGTCTAGCCATGGATATTTCATAACCATTGCCTTGAGGTCTGAAATCTGTTTTCCAAGGAAGAGTGACCTGGTATCTGCCCAGGATCCAATCATATTTCAAATCAACAAACAAAGAACTCATGGAAGCCGTCTGGGTTTCTTCAGCTATACCGATTGACTCGGTCTCCCAGAAACGGTGCAAGTCATTACTCAAATCTTGGTCACTACACTGTTCACTGAGTGAACCAACTCCTTCTATTACCAAATTAGACAATGCATAATTCACTTCTTTGTTTCCTGCATTGACTGGTCCAGATAGAAGCCATCCAAACTTGCTACTCACAGCAGTTGGCCCTTCATTTCCACGTTTAATGTCTCCAGTGACAATATCCCAATAGAAATCTGATCCAATGAGCATATCAACTTTGTCAGACGAATGCTTGGAAGCACTTGTATCTGCTAGGTCTAATTCTTGTAAGTGGGAATATTGCTGTGGCTGGACAGGTATTTGCAATGGTGAACAGATGGCATGGTAGCTTAGTGCTGTAATCTCTACATCCTTGCCTTGCTTTGCTTGCAGTCTAACTTTAACCAAGTCACATTTTTTCTTATTGAACTCTTCACTTCCGAATGTGTTCACCGTCAAAGTTTCTTGTTTCAGGGGTTTCAATTTCAGCCTCATCTTTAGCTCATTAGACAGATATGAGCGCTGACTTCCAGCATCCATCAGTATTCTCACAGGTACTAAATCACTATTTGCTGTGTAGGCAAAAGTGCGAGTAGTCTGTAGTAAAACTTCATTCTTGCACCTTGCTACTGTGGTTACTTTGGGTGTGGAGGTGTCACTTCCTTCGGTGGTACCACTGGCCTCTTTGGGTGGCTCTGGAGCAATATTCTGTTCACACAGGGACTGATGGTGCTTCCTTCCGCACTTACGACATCGCCTATTCACAGAACATTCAGAAACACGGTGACCATTACTCAAACAAAGAAAACAACGACCTTCTCTTTTCAATACTGCCACCCTTCCTGAAATAGTATTTATCTTTTCACAGCTGGCTGAATAATGTTCAGCTTTGCAAAATATACATTGCACCTTACGCTTCGACTTATCCTCTTGCACTAGTAAGGAAGCTGCAGTGGGCGGTGGCAATCTCTTTTGCTGGTCCATATTTCTGGTATCAAAAAATTTCATGCTCTCACTCATTTCCCTGGCTTCAACTTCATTCTTTATTACCTCCAAGAGTTCATCCACAACCCATACATCCCTCTTTGTAAGTCGAGCTATCTGTAGACGGATGTTGTATGGTAACTTGGTCATTATCACAGGGATCAATAAACAACCATATTGTTCACGGGCAATTCCTAACGCTTCAAGTGCTCGGACATTCACATTAATTTTGTCGTACACTAAACGAATCTGAACAGCTTTATCTCCATTACAGTTAGGTAGTTTCACAAGTTCTTCCATGTGGGCTGCGATGATGTTTTGTTTCTTCCCAAATCGTTCCTTTAGCAACTCCAAAGCTGCTGCATAGTTACCTTCCGACAGTGTGAGTCCTTGTATTGCACTGGCCGCAGGTCCTTCTACAAGTCCCTTGAGGTAATTAAACTTGTCAATCACTGATAAATCAGGATTTTGATGTACTGCAGAAGTAAAGCTTTCCCAAAATGACTGAAAATGAATTACCTCTCCGGAAAATTTAGGCAGGTACAACTTTGGTAACTTAGGTCTAACTCTACTTTCATCTAACCTTGGAGTGTTTCTTCGAGTGATTTCGCTCGTCTCTGTAACGGAAGCATTGGTAGACATACCAACTGGCAACGTATCGGGCTTCTTAAGATATGCTTTGATCTCGCCACATAATTGTGAAACCTTATCAGCAATAGCTTCCGCCTCCAGCACATCATTCTCGATTTCTTTCACGTCTATTAATGTAACCATATCTTCATCAAAACCTCGTAATACCTTGAGCTTTTCTGTTAACTGTTCGTCGATAATACGTAAACGAGTGATAGAATTCTCAACTCTTTCTCCTTCAAGCAACGAAGCAGCTTCCTTTATCAACCTGGTTACAACTCCACGGTGGCCCTTTCTTCGTTGCTTCAGTCTTTCTAACTGTTCAGACATGGCGGCGATCTTGGGTGCGTACTCTCAGCTGGGATCTTTCTACAAGTACAGCCGAGAACAACAAATCTATACGAAACACACGGACTACCTTTCGGGGTGCCTATTCACACCCGGCACCAAGGAATTCAGGACTCGGCTGCCCCACGTTGGGCGCCATGTAACGAAGAAACGAAACGCGTGTTGACCGCCATGTTATTCTAATTAATGTGTCAAGAAAAAAAGGGGCGCATGCGTAATAATGCTAATTAGCTACAACAGCAAAATAATGGCCTAATTGTCTATAACAACTAGAACTAAACTAAAACTTTTAGTACTGCAACTACTACTGCAACTGTTATTTGAGATTTAGCAGGAGCCTGATTGGTGAACTGACTATCTGGCACATCAAGTTAAAGCCTGACTTTGAAGTACATATTAACATACGTATAAGATGCATGATTAAGAACAAAGGCAACTTTCCATTACTATCTCGAGTGGCTTGTGACATTGTAGCAACCACTGCCCTGGTGGAAAGAATAATTTCTTCTGGTGGAGAGAGAAACAAAACCATGCAACAGATGAAAACTTAGAAAGAGAGATCTTCTTATGTGAAAACAATAAGTGTATTGTTTAGGTAGGATGTTTTCTTAAACCTTTGATTAGATAATTTCTCAAAGTGGTATAGGACGATAATTCTATTACACCTAGTTAGTGATCATTTATTCGTAAAAGCAATGAATAAGTATATATTCTTAGCATCACTACAGTACTATAACTAATACTTACTAAATTGCAAGTACTATAACACTAACTAAAATTGTTTCAGCCAAGGATACTAGAACTAATACAAACTATTATTGTTTCTAACAAGGTATACTAGAACTAATACTAACTAAATTGTTTTAAACAATGAATACTAGAACTAATACTAACTTAAAATATTTCTGGCAACTGAACTAGAACTAGAACTGTACTAGAGAAATATACTTGTACTAGAAAAACACTAGTGTTCACACCTCTCTGCAGGGGAAACCAGATGGGTGGACTTTATCATTTACAAGGATTCTTAGCCAAGTACTGCATAACAAATGGATTTTTAATGACAGTAATGTACAGGCATGGTATCACGATAGTTAATAACAAAATATCGCGATATCGATACTTTCAAAATATCGCGATATATCACTAAAGCGGTAGTATCGCTCAGCCCTAGAATTGATATGAAACTGCTGCCCACTAATCATTCATTAAGCACCCAAGTATTTTTTCTACGCTATGTCAAATCCCGAGTAAATCCCCACATTGCAACTGGAGCCAATGGGTGAGGATTTGACACAATAGGTTTGCCCTACCATGGGGCATTTAACATTCGGTTGTGCCCACTATAGCCCCATATATTCCCGAAGGGAGGGGTAGTGGGGCAATACATTGATAGATGCATTACCGGAGTAAATAGATTAATCCTGTACCTTGTGGGCCTAAGCATGTTCCTCTCCTGTTTTGAAAAATAATCTTTTATTGCCTGGCCCTAACCGGAGTTTGCCTGACACCTTCAACAACACAAAAGCTATCTAAAATGGTTAATTTAGCTTCGACCATTGGCAAACTACAACACTCAACAATTATATCAGAGTATACATAACTCTTACTATATATCTGCCCAGTTACTATATAGTAGGGTACATGGTTGTCTCAGATCTGCACATATTATCATCACATCAATCGATTGATGTATAGTAATTATGGTATACTGTATGTACGCATTGAACTGAGCCCTCAAAATTATTAACTTATTAGTTTTGTAGTATTGACTTACTTGCTAATCATTCAAATGCCTGACACATTATTTATAGCCAAAGATTTCACCATACATTAGAGGAAGCCACAAAAGTATATAGCCTTATAGCCTTTCCTGAACTGTTGATGGAAGCATTTGTCTGCTTCGTTGTCATCACCAACCATCTGGTTGGTTGAAATGTTGAGAAAAAATCTTCTTTCATTTTTAGCTGTTTTCTCACTAGGGTTCAGCTCAACTTGTTCGCGGTCTGACCCACACAGCTGCTAGCTAGAACAAGGCAGCTGCAAGGATCTGGCCTACAAAAGCATGGATATATAATCCCAGGAAGCTACTATGGCGTGGGGGATTCCTGTCTAAAATTACGACGGTAGTTATATATCCGTTTACAATGACTTATACACGAACTTACCGGCTCGACAATTCGCTGGGAGAATAGTGTGATGTATTCAGCGCCTTCATGTCCATTCCGAGGCATACTGTACATTCAGCAACAACTCGCAGCCGATTCGCCTCCACTTGTTACGCACAGAGACTAGTTATATCACCAACCCACCGCTTCAGAAAGAACCATTAAGATGGTAGCCTCGACTTTGTCACTATCCCCGGTTCTTATTCTCACCTGAAACATCACGCAAAATGTCACGTGAGTCATTGAGGGAAATTTTGAACGGTTTGAATGAGTTTTCTCTTAGCAAGTCACTTTTAGTAGCGCTTCTAAACACTGAACTTGAGAAGCTTTTGCTACTGATTTAGCTACAGTAGCTAATCTGATACTGAAGCTGTTTTTATGTATGCATGCATGCAGTGTCTCCTATGTAATAATAATAGCCAATCTTTAGTAACTGTATGTTCTCCATTCAACAAAAAGTAGTGATATCCTGTGCCAAAAACAGCCCAGCTGTAAAAAAAGGCGAGGCCAAGAATGCACAAGTATGTGTTCATGGAGTAACTACAACCAAAAGACATGATATCAAAATCTGGCCAAGAAAGCATTTACAGTATAGACACTTTTATGCATTCATTTTCTATATGCTTCACATTATCACATCCAACTAGCTGTACATGTGTGCTTGCAATATAAACAATATTACTGAGATGATAAAAGATGATTACACTGCATTGTTACCAAAATTAATTCAACTAAAAATTTACAATTGGTTTCTACTTGGCCATCTTTTTATTATGCAAAAAGATGGCCAAGTAGAAACCAATTGTAAATTTTTAGTTGAATTAATTTTGGTAACAATGCAGTGTAATCATCTTTTATCGTCTCAGTAGTATTGTGTATATTGCAAGCACACATGTACAGCTACAGTAGCTGGATGTGATAATGTGAAGCATATAGAAAATAAATGCATAAAAGTGCCTATACTGTAAATGCTTTCTTGGCCAGATTTTGATATCATGTCTTTTGGTTGTAGTTACTCCATGAACACATACTTGTGCATTCTTGGCCTCACCTTTTTACAGCTGGGCTGTTTTTGGCACAGGTTCCTACTAGCTTGTAAACTTTCTATAATTTTTGTTACACTTGTGCTGTATACTTGCTGTGTGCCTTAGATTATTATGACTGTTTGAAAGCTGTGTTACACATACATTATTTGCAATTATTTTAGATGCACACACATTGACAACCTTAGAAATTTTCTTTTCTTTTTAGCTGAACCTGTTCAAATAACCTGCACTGAGGGAGAGATTCGTCTTGTAAATGGTCCTGATAGTTTTGAAGGACGTGTTGAAGTATGCCATAATAATGAATGGGGAACTGTCTGTGATAACTCATGGAGTGCAAATGATGGCATTGTTGCTTGTTGTCAATTGGGACTTTCATATGTATCAGTTGTTGCAAATGCATATTATGGACAAGGAGGAGGACAAATTTGGTTGGAGAATTTGTCATGTGCAGGATCAGAATCTCAACTAGTTGACTGTACCCATAATGGATTTGGTGCACACAGTTGTGCTCATCATGAAGATGCTGGTTTAGTTTGCAACAGTAAGTGCTAGTGGCCAATAGTTTAATACATTATTTGGACATTTACATTAAAGTTTGTGCAATAAAATGCTTAACTTGACATAATGAAATTGTTTTAAGCCTAATAATTTTGCTGTACATATTAGACCAAGTTTTAATGTTAATAATGGCTGAATTTACAGTGCCATACAATACGATAGTACAGTATGATAGTACAATACAATAGTACTGTGATTAGGAGTTATGGAAGTTTGGGGTTTTCTAGCCAAAAATATCACCCTAAAAGCAGCCTCACAATAACTTCATGGCACCTTGGTAGTATTGGTTAGCAGGCCCAAAAGTCCTTCAGTATGACCTAAAATACTTCCAATAGATTGCTACAGAATATTTTTCAGTGAAATTTTCTGCCTGACTAACTGCCTGACTGAGTGATCCTTTTAGTCAAGTGTAACTTGATAAGGCTAAGACTACAGGCATGATTTTTTTCACTGTTAGTCATCACGTATGTAGGTGCTTTTTTGAGTACATACTTCATGGACTTACCTGTATCCTCCTTTGTTTTCCATTTACCTTTGTAAAAGCGCAAGGTGTAAATTCATGGTACATGCCATGTGATAGCTTCCCCATGAATTATCCACAGTTTTCCATTGTGACTGGAGTTATTGCAGAGGTCCTTCTTGTAGTGTTGTTCCTTTGTAATGCAGTTTAACAGGCTGAACATAGCTGAAAACCTGGCATAATGGCCATTCTGTGATTGCTAGTTGGGGTATGCATTCTGATGGAACAAAATAAGCTTGGCGCCATTCTTTCTTATAATGCGATATGCACAGGTTCACCAGTCACAACAATGTTACAAACAAGTACAAGAAAAAAAGTAGTTTGATTAGGGTTCAAAGATATAGTGAAACAGGGGAGTTCACCTACACCTGAAGATATACTAGTAGACATTTATTCAGTATAGACTGGTTTAGCAAGTAGGCGTGGTCACCTTACATAATGTGAAAAATCACATGAATAATTCGTCCGCCATTTTTGTAGGGCAAAAAATATTGAAGCTCGACATGAGCGAAAGAGTGTTCATACTGCCGTCCAGCAGTTGTGCTATTGGATTAAACGCTACGAGGAAGTAAGAAAGGTGGAATTGTTCCCTAGAGAATTTGAGACTCGCTGTCCAGTACTGGGAGAGCTGGTTTTTCATTGGGGTGAGTTATTAAACCGGCTCTGAGTACATGAGTGGAGCCAAATGAACAGTTTTAACAGTCACTAAACTCTGTTGTGAATCAGGTCAATGCTAGATCTTAGCACGCAGCAGTTAGTGCCAGATGTAGAGTAATCTGTTTATTGTGGAAATCTTTAATAAATTACACCACAGGAATGCCATTGAAGCGGAATGTGACCAGAACATCCAAGCTCTACATACTGTAGATGAGCTGATTTTAGCACAGATAGTGTTATTCTATGTAGAAATAATGCAGCATCATTATCTATTTTCATCCTAGGAATGCATCAGTCCATTTTGTTCTGGTTAAAAATCACATTCTACTGAGAGAAAAAACAACTACAGTTTAACTAGGTAATTAACACAGCAGTATAAGCATCCATTATCATATAAAATGCTGGAAGGATCAGTGGTGTTGCAGCTAAGCGAGAGGGAACATTTGTGTCCCACATCATTAGACTTTGGCAGTTTGGCTGACATTTTCTAATAAATTTTCCCTGGCACAAATCACAGCTTCCATGCAAAGTATTGGGCTAGCACCAAGGTAAAGGTACAGTAGATTCACCATCACCCTGGAATTTAAGGTTAATGAAAACTCCATAGCTATGCATGGTCATGATCAATCTTCCATTGTACTTGACTGATGTCTACCTTAGAGAGTAGCTGACTTTGCCTGTCCTACCTTTTACAAGAGTCTGATGCAGTTAACCTGGCTTTAATTGTTTCTGCTTTCAGAATTCTTGTGATAGTCTTAGAATAGAATTCTTCATGTGATAAGCTTCAACAACTGAATAGCTATTGTGATTCTCCATGATTGAAAGAGTAACCTGGACTATGGTGACTGGTCTACAGTAGATTATCCAAATCGCTATCCTCTACAGTATGTAGGAGCTTGGATGTTTAGTTTGACTGACATAATCTATACATTCTGCTTCGCTGGAATGATTCCTGTGGTTGAAGACTTCCTCAATAAGGTTTAAACAGATTGCTCTATTTCTGGGACTAACTGCTGCGTGCTGAGAATCTAGCATTACCTGATTCAATACAGATGTGGCTGTTCATTTGGCTTCACTCAGAGCCGGTTTAATAGCTCACCCCAATGAAAAACCAGCTCTCCCAGTGCTGGATAGCGAGTCTCAAATTCTCTAAGGAGCAATTCCACCTTCCTTATTTCCTCGTAGCGTTTAATCCAATAGCACAACTGCTGGATAGCAGTTTGAACACTCATTCACTCATGTCAAGCTTCACATTTTTTGCCCTACAAAAATGGCAAACGAATTATTCACGTGATTTTTCACATTACACATGGTGACCACGCCTACTTGCTAAACCTGTCTATAGACCTTGTTTCACTTCTTTTATTTCTTTGATCACCAATTTTTCCTCATATTTACTGTATATAGTCCTCAATGGACCTTAGGGATTCAGCTACATGTATAACAAGTTGAAAGTTCAGCTCTATACAAATAAGTCACACTGTAGAGAGTTCAGCTGATTAAAAAGTCACCCGTAGATTACAAATCACCCTGAAGAAAGTTCAGGTCACCCTGCTGAGTGTTCAGCTACAAACAGATCACCCTGTAGAGAGTTTACCTATACAGCAAGTCACCCTCTATAAGGTTCAAGTCACCCAGTCACCCTGTAGAGAGTTCAGCTACATTAAGTCATCTTGTGAAAAGTGCAACTGTGTTTTAAGTTACCATGTAGAGAGTTCAGCTACAATCAAGTCACCCTGTAGCAAGTTTACCTACATAATAAGTCACCCTGTAGAGAGTTAAGCTACATTCAAACAAATTACCCTGGAGAAAGTTCAGCTACAAGTCACCCTGCTGAGAGTTCAGCTACAAACAAGTCCCCCCCTCCCCTGTAGAGGATCTAGTTATACAATAACAAGTCACGCTGTATATAGATAGTTCAGCTACACAACAAGTCACTCTCTAGAGGGTTCAGCTGATAAGCAAGTCACCCTGTAAAGAGTTCAGCTACACAAGTCACTCAGTTCATCCACAATGTAGCAAGTCCAGGTACATAGCAAATCACCCTGTAGAGAGTTCAGCTACTTTATTAGTTGCTCTGTAGAGTGTTAAGTTATGTTAGAAGTCACCCAGTAGAGATTATTCAGCTACAAACAGATCAACCTGGATGTGGAGAGTTCATGTGATCAGTATAAAATTTAAATAATTCAAATAATTATGCATCACATTATGCACTTTTCTTCAATCTTGCAGTAAAGAAAAAAGACAAGTATGTAGGAAGTTTCAAAGCCATGCATGGTTAGCTTTGGGGTATTCAATTACAAAAAAAGAGGTGATATCTATACCAAAACAGTCACCAATGGATTATTTATGTTAGAATTTTTGCCATCACAGCCATTTCTTGGCCACCATCTTGTTTTGTTCACCTGGCCTTTTGGGGTCCACACCCTTTTTTCACAGCTTGGTTGTTTTAGTATAGATAATAAGTTACACCAGGAAAGTTTAATATCTACACAGCAGGACAAATCTGCCTGCTTATTTCAACATTATTGGACAAAATCTACGTATATACATCCAATGTAAAGAATATGCACGATACAGCGGCTTCCGGCCCATTACAGAAAATAAGCAGTGAGTCCAGTAGTTTAGTCCAATCAAGAGTAAATAATGGAAGAGAGAGTATCCAACTGCCATATACTGCATCAAAAATGAGCACGTCAAGTAGAGAAGCCATCCTGTAGTGCTTTCAAAGGCAGTGTTGAATGAAGTAAAACACCTGCTAGCTCAGACACTTCAAACAGTCTGAGCTAGCAGGTGTTTATTACTTCATTCAACACTGCCTTTGAAAGCACTACAGGATGGCTTCTCTACTTGACGTGCTCATTTTTGATGCAGTATATGGCAGTTGGATACTCTCTCTTCCATTATTTACTCTTGGTCCAATGAATAGCATCTCTGTATACTGTTGGTAGCATTATAATAACTATATGACTCGTAACAAAGGGACATTAATTCCTAGGCTACGT
The DNA here is from genome assembly GCF_963678975.1 of Dysidea avara. Taxonomy (NCBI): domain Eukaryota; kingdom Metazoa; phylum Porifera; class Demospongiae; order Dictyoceratida; family Dysideidae; genus Dysidea; species Dysidea avara. Next base: position 22,856,527 of record NC_089279.1, on the reverse strand, counting down.
TTCTGTTTTACAGCTACAGTTATTGTTTTTCATTATAGATGGAACAAGCTGTGTTGAGGGTGATATCCGTCTTGTCAGTGGTACAGATCAGTCTATTGGTCGAGTAGAAATATGTCACCTCAATGTGTGGGGATCTATCTGTAGTGATTCTTGGAGTAGAAATGATGGAATAGTAGCTTGTCATCAACTGGGACTTCCATATTTAGGAATCAATACATATACTTTTCACCAGCAAGGATCAGGTAGGATCTGGCTGAGTAACGTGCAGTGTTCAGGATCAGAAACTGGACTGACCAACTGTACTCATAGTGGATTTGATATACATCATTGCGGTGAAGTAGCTGGTATACGTTGTGATGGTAAGTGGTTTAGAATATCCATAACATCTTTAAGTGTTATTGATTAAAATTTGTGGACGTACTGAATATTTAAACTACTGTATTAGAAGTTCTGTGCATTCACAAACTGTGTGATAATTTTTGTGTGCATTTTGAAGTTACTATAATTATCTACCTATCTTTACTAGCAATCACTTCGAATTTTAATTAAAAAAAAAAAAACAGCTTTCCTTATTTCGAACCATTTCCCTTTATAATTAAGCTCTACTGCTAGTCTATTTCTTTGAATGTATTACCAGTCAACTGTAGTTTTTTTGTCACAACAGTTCAGTTAGTCAGTGATTTTAGAATCAGATGTACAGTTAACCCTCTGTTATCCAACCATTTATTCATAATTTTAAATGACTCTTCTATTAGAGTATTTTGAGTACAGGTTGATGTTCTATGTGTTACAGTACAGCTCAAAGGTAACGTCGCGAGTATACACATGCGAGTAATGCTCGCATCTTCTCGCGAGATCATTGTTTTGCAATGTACTGTACAGTACATGTGGAATATCGCGTGGATATGCACTAGCCGTGCGAGAAGCTCGCCACACATGAGAACACTCGCTACTGGGTTTAGTAAATTCATACAACACTTAAATCACATAAATATTTGTGATCGGTCCCATAATTATGTTCGTGCAAGCCTAACTAGCTAATTATACAGTAGAATGCAATAAATGCACGCTGGGCCTGCAGAACGCAATGGGTGGAATATTAACGAAAACGAAAAAAAATCCGTAAATTCTAAAGTGCTTGTTTCACAGTGAAGGAAAGCGATAACACTAAAAACCTTGGTAGCATCGAGAGCAAGAGGAGTTCCAAAATCTTTGTTTCGTGTTAGTACTCTCAAGGAGACAGAAGATATAAGTGTTAGTCTTCCTTGCGTTGGACGAGCGGTTCACTGTCGCTTTTTCTCACATTCGTTCGCCTTCGCCGGTCCCCCGTGGACGTAGGAAAGGCCTGGAAGACAAAACTTACCCAGCAATGGATTTGCTTGTTCATGGAGAATTCGATGGTGCAAGTTTCATCTTGGTAGAGGACTGCATCCGTATGTTATGATCGTTTAATTAAACGCCTGTAGTTTATTGTCACTGTACAAATCGATTTTTTGCTGTTAGCATTTCGTAGCGCTGTAACTTCGAAATTTCTTGGCTTGAAATTTCGGTTGACCATTCCTTTAACTATCTAGATAAAGAAAATACGAATTAGAAAAATGCACTAACTGGGGTTCTGTGGCATTACTTGGCGACCAATCCATCTAGGTTTATGGTAGCTACTGCTAGCTACAGTACTGACTGTAGTCCGTGACAGAGTCGAGTAGGTTACCAAGTATTCGATAGCTACAACACAGGCATTGCAATAGGAGACTTCACAGCTGGCGGAACTGAGCCAGTTCCGCCTCCCAAGACCATATATAGGTGAGACCTGTTATCTGGTCTTGCGTGACGCTCTCGAGTAAAGTTAGCCATCATGGAGCATTACTGTAGCCTTGCTGCATCCACACGGGTCACTCGAGCACACATCATGCATGTACATGCGACGTTACCCGTGAGCTGTACTGTATATAGAATATTTCAACAGCTCTCTGTATATAAATATATAAATGTGGTTATATCTGAATAATTCACTTATCTGAATACTTATACCATTGCCTGCGACATTGAGGTTCAGATAACCGGGGGTCCAAATACACTGTTTAAGTGCCACAAAGATTTGCAACCTTTTTGCATATGAATATCCTATCAGAGTTTTAGCAGATTTCTGACCCATAATAGTGGTAAATGGTAAAATTCATATGTTTTTATATTCATACAGTAGACACCAGCACTTCTCATGTTGTACATGCATCACTCCGTCTCACAAGTGGTTTTAGTCAGTTTGAAGGTCGTGTGGAAGTGTACTATGATGGACAATGGGGAACAGTTTGTGATGATAACTGGGATATAGTGGATGCCAAGTAGAGTTCACATTTTTATGGTGTCTGTTATTTTTTCGTGCTGTACTTGTTCACAGTGTTGTATGCCACCAACTTGGATTTGGCAGTGCTCTGAGAGCTTACACACATGGTGGAAGTTCATCAATGCCCATCTGGTTGGATAATGTACAGTGTACTACTGGAGACCATTACTTATCTGAGTGTAGTCATGATGGCTGGGGAAACAACAACTGTGGACATTATAAAGATGCCGGTGTATCCTGCAATAGATCATGTCTGTTTTCAAATTTAGTTTTACCTCAAGTGTAACAAATATTTTGTTTTTGTAGATGAAACTTGCACTGAAGGTGATATTCGTCTTGTGGATGGTACCAATAGTTATGAAGGTCGTGTGGAAGTGTGTCACAATAATGTATGGGGAACTGTGTGTGATGATTACTGGAGTAGAAATGATGGTATAGTTGCTTGTCGTCAACTGGGACATCAATACATTGCAACCACTACTCATTCGTCGTATGGGAGAGGAACAGGACAAATCTGGTTGGATGATTTACGTTGCAGAGGATCAGAGTCTCAACTAGTTGATTGCCATCACAGTGGTTTTGGCTTACATAATTGCAACCATGCTGAAGATGCAGGCCTGGTTTGTGGCAGTAAGTGAAACTAAATATTTTGTGGTGGAAATGTGTCTGTCTACTCTGACTGCTATTAACAACTCTTACTAATAACTCAAAAATTATTTCAAAGTGGAGTATAATAACTTTGATTAGCTGACCATCAAAGTTCACAGTTGTGTTCGAATGGAATTTTAGTGTTGTTCTAGTACTGCAAATTCATTTTATTGGTTGTAGTACCCACAGTCAACGTTAGTTAGTATCAAGTCCAATATTTAGTTCTAGTGCCTGCATGAATTTTTTTGTAGTTGGTAGTTATTGGTACATTAGTTCCAGTGCCTCAGTTTTAGTTATAATTGTAGTATGTCCAGTTTACTTTAGACTCTATTTAGGCTGTTTTGGGTGGGTAATAAATCTCATATACTCCACCTTGTTTTCTAATATACTCCACGCCTTCAGGCACAATATAGCATATGCTCAAAATCTAGGTTTATCCAATCGCTATGCATTGTTCACGTGCAGTGATTTAACGAGCGCTATTATTTTGTCACGTGAGGATGCATAGTTGCCATGGCGCTAGTATTATCTCAAGAAAACCAGCCGCTTTCGCCAAGCCTACAGCAGAAACAGCCATAGATGAGGTAAGTAATCTGAGTATAATGTGAAATAGAGTCTAAAGCAGTTATACGGACACAATGTGGAGTCTATGAAATTTATAAACCCTCAGGCCCTTAGTAGCGCCCTCGCTTTGCTCATGCGCTACAGCCCGGGCCTTCAGGTTTATAAATTTCTTAGACTCCACATTGTATCCGTATAACTATTATGTATATAGCTATAGTGAACCTGTGTATGTTAGCTATAGTGAACCTGTGTCATTCAGAGTTATATTTTGAATATTTGACCATTTTCTCAATGTCAGCCATTAACTTCAAGAATGCAATACAAATAGCAACACATGAACACCAGTAAATTAAATAATACATTTGGATGTTACTTATTTTTGCATGTGCAAGAATACCTCCTGTTCAAGGTTATTGTCTGTCAAATGGTTTCTTTTGCTCTTGTAACCTCTCCCTCTTGTACATTAAAAATAAACAAAATTAACAGAGAGAAGAATACATAACAGCAGAATTGATATTAACTCTGTTGCAGTTAAAAAGAACAACTGAAAATGTTTGGCCAGCTGTATGAATGAATCCATCATCCACCCATGCATGAACTACTATTTCTAATCTAGCCTGGTCCTTGGCATGCATGGCCTGTAGTCACCATACAAGCTTGTTGCATAACTCAGTAAATGCATTACTCAAAACTAGCTACTGCATGCAGTTTGAAGAATGCTGAAGCTAAAAGTCAATAAGTCTATATAGCAGTGTAGGCACCTAATGCATGGTGGTGTTTGTTGGTATTTGTGTGGTGTGCAAAGTGGATCGGTTTTGTGACATCTATATAGTCTGATAATACATACGTACATATACAGTTATGCTGCATACTATACAGTATATAGGCCCTGGAAGTGTGTTGAGTGCTTGTTTCCTGTTTGTGTTATTGAGTTAGGTATTGGTGGCAATATACACATACTGTATCTATCTGGCACTTGTTTTTGATAATGATTGTTTAGTTTATGTACAGTGAAACCTGTTTAATCAGGCCACTGTAAATAAAAGGTCACCTGTCAGAGCTAGCTATATAGTGCAGTAATAAACAAAAATGTGTAATTTGCACATAACGTGACCTGCCTAATAAAGCTAACTACCCAAAGGTCAAGAAATTTATCCAAAAAGACGATCATTTTACAGTATAGTGGCATAGCCCCAAAATTAACTAAATTGTGTACTCTTTTCATACCATCATGAACTTCACACAAATAGTAAGTACCCTCATGATATGTATTTTGCATACATTATATAGAGTCATCACAGATTTGACCTTTGGTGATCATTATGCACAGAAAATTGTAATTTCTGTCTTTGACACCCTGTGACATTAATTTACTGAACTTGATAGCTAAGGTCTTGTTGATATAAACATCAGTATAGGTGATTTCATTCCAAAGTTCTGATCACTTGTATTAGCTGCAAATTCTTGTTCAGAATTTGGGGCTCAGGGGTTAGCACATGTAAGTTTTATCTCCCTGGCTGCTGTAACCCCTATAATAGCCCTCTACCTCAATGAAAGCACTGCCAAAACTTCAAATTTTTAATATAAAATGGCAGGAAGCTTATCATCTAAGCATATTATACTAGTGTAGGAAATGCATCTTTGGTGAAAATTTATATGTCACTACCCTTGCTAAGCTATACTGGCTGGCTACACACTGTCTCTAACTACTGATGTGTGCTTTAGATTAGCTTTCATATATTATGTATATATGGTAGTACTACATATTTTATATGTTCTGTACTCTGTTTTTAACAGCTTATGGTGGACTACGACTTGACAATGGTACTAGTTCAAGTGGTACAATAAAGTTTCAACTTGGTAATGGCACATGGGGCACTGTATGTGCTCATGGATTTGACTGGAGAGCTGCTGTTGTGGCTTGTAGACAGTTAGGGTATGGTTATGGTGATTTTTCCACATGGTAAGCAAACTACTGACATACTGTGTAAAACATCACAAAAGATACTTTCTAAAAGTCCTCTAGCACTTATGTAGTCATTACCATTAATAAAATTGAAACAAGAGAATTTTATTTGAAATGTGCATAAATGCACAATCAATGAAGAAGGTTGATTATCAACTGACATGTAAAAAGAGTTAGACCATGTGTTTTATTTTATTTTTATTTTATTATCTAATTCATCCAAATAGGAAGGGGTGGCACCAAAAGGCTAGGCCTGCATGAGGGTGCTTCCTTGTATATGTTGAAACCCTTCAAGTTTGTTTGAAGCTTTAGTTTGAAGCGCACAAATAATTGCATTATGCATGCATCAGTTGTGTTAGCATTAGACTGTACAGTAAGTTCAAGCTTGACAGCCCTCATGCAGGAGTATTCATTATTGAGTGTCATGAGGTTTTTGTTTGGCTGAGTATCACAATACCAGGGAATAGGCCTGAGTCAATGTGCTCTAAAAATGCTTTCAGGAATTTCCCAGTTTTCACTGATTAAGCTCTTCAGTGTTCCTGTTATGCTTGCATTATGCTCCTAGATTAACAACATTAATATTGGGAAGCTCTCTAGCAGCTTGCATTTTCCACTGACTGCTCTATTAGGGAGTGTCGATGTATTTTAAGGAATTAAGCCCCACAGTTTGAAATATCTCTGTAGTACGTTAACATTATACTGGAATAGCACTGAGTCTATCCAGCCTATTATGCTTTTTATTACGTTATCGTATTTACGCAGGTCTAGTATAGTATTAATGCAACACCAGGGTTGTAATAAGTATTTGCACAATACCCAGCCTAATGATGACAACAAATGCAACACTTATAATTATAATGTATGCTATGTAGCATGATATCCCTATAGGGTATATATCCTGGACAATTAATAAACATATATATATACTTATTCTGTTTTCTTTTCCAGCGAAGAAGAAAATGATTTCTGTCGTTATTCAGATGTATCAATTGCTGTTTGTTATACCAGTTGTTATGGATATGAAACACATTTGAGCTCCTGTTATATACAGCATGATTGCTTGAATAATTGTTCTCAGTTTAACTATATTAGGCTCAACTGCTGTAAGTTGCTTCACAAGTGTTATTTAAGTTAGAAATCTACTGCCATATGTAAAATTTACAATAAAGAGACAGACATACATATTTGCAATACTGATCTATCACTATCAGTATTGTTATAGCTATTATCACACAATGATATTTCATAATTTTCACACAGTAAATGAAAATATTTTTCATAGGTTTTTTAGTGATATATTCCTCTGATGATAATAATTATATATGAATTATAATTACATGTAACAATTTAGACATAGGCTTTGTACATAGGAAATATTTACTGTCAGAACATAGTAGCTAGTATATATATACGTATACAATAAACAATACATTTATACTGTAAGTATATGTATGAATGCATGGATGTATGTATGTATGTATGCATGTATGTATGTATGTATGTATGTATGTATGTATGTATGTATGTATGTATGTATGTATGTATGTATGTATGTATGTATGTATGCATGTATGTATGCAATAATGTGTTAAAAACAATTTTGTACTGATTGCTATTAAGACTGCAGTTTTTTTTGTATATACCATATGCATGTACAACTATTTGTTGTGCCATCATCTAGCTTTATGTGATGTTTTGCATAATGATTTAGACTTATGGATATAAGTTAAGTAATTTCATTGGTGCCAATGTTTTGTATAATATTATAGCAGCATAGTCAAATTGCAGGAATGTTTATGATTGATATGCATAGTTACTACATCATGCAACTATCAATTTATGGCTAATACATTTGCTTCATGATCAGATATATATACCCATGCTATATAACACACACAAAGTGTTGTTCTAACATTGAAATCTGTACTCATGGTACCATCAACTTCCTCTTACAATGATAAGGTTTTAGTGTACTTTTAATCTCACGTGTGATGTTTTTCTTTAGATTACTTTAATTTCTATCATTTATATGATGATGATGGTGATGGATTGTCTGCTAGAGCTATTGCTGGTTTTTCTGTTGGCAGTGCAATATCATTTATAACAATCAGCATTTTACTGACTGCTGCTTTAGTCTGTGTGAGACATTACTACATGAAACGACGATATCGAATAGGTGTTGTTACAAATCCAAGACTACTAGTCAATGAGTCTAGTGATATAATACCACCAGACTTCTCACAACCTCCTGTTTACACTTCAACTCAGCCCATGGACATATCTGTTAATTACAACCAACTTGTAAATGAATGCGATAATGCGAACATACCTCCTCATCCTTGTGATGCTACATCAAGGTCTCTACCTGAATATACTCCAACAAAGCCACCACCTGGCCACACTTCTAATGATGTGTTACCAGATACACCTGCTACTGAAGATGTTGTGCAGTGACTGTACTACTACAGTAACCGTGATTTATTGGTTAACCTTTATCTCATTGTGTTTATTTGATTCATAGTCTTACAATTATCTATGTCTTATTGCTATATTATGATTGATTGAAGACTGCGCCTTTTGACAGCTTAGTTATATACACTCAGGCTGATGCATATATCTACTTCATCTGATTGTATCAAACAGTAGTACTGTTTAGTGGAGTTCCCATTAAAATGATAGATACCTCCCAAAAAGTTGCAGTTAAAAACCATCTTTATACGTACATGATACACAACGAAAATCACTTTTACGAAATAGTTTAGTAATCACTTTATGATGAAAATCACTTTGCCACAATAACAATCTCACTGGTACTTGGAATGTATCTTTTCTGGTTCCAATGATTATCTGCCCTCTGTACTTTTCCTTTTATCTTGCAGTGGCGTAGCCAAATAATTTTTTTTACCAAGGCAAAATTTATACATTGACGTAATTGAGAGGGTCTGCTTGTGACTCAACTGATTCACAAACACTTTCAAGCATGGGTGGTACAGCATTTGCAGGTTGATTCTCTGGTTGGATGGAAACTGTTTCAGAAGACTCTGAGCATTTTTCTACATGTCATGCTCCAGCTTAGTTAATGCAACAGTATACCATGCTTCAATTATTAGACTATAGTTTAATTGTACTCAACACAAAAAAAACTGACTTACTCTGGAGATATTTTGAGTGGTCAGGCCATCCATGGACTACAACAGAGGTCATAGTCATGCACACTATACTTTTTATTGATCTGATGTGATATTTAAGTCAGAGATATCTCTTTCATGAAATAGTCAACTGCATGCATTAAGTATGTCAAACTAGGGAGTCTGGGGGCATGCTTCCTCAAGGAAATTTTTGAAAATAAATTTATATGCTTTGAAATGGCACGTGGAGGCTATTTTCATGGTATACATGATCAATGGGCTCAATGCAATGGCATGCAGTTGATTCATTGGAACACTTTTGAAAAGTAATTTAAAGACAATTAACAATGTGAATGATTTAGACCAAGCAGTGTAAGAGCACTGGCTATAATTTATACTGAATGTTCTATTAGAGTATATTATGATGACTGCTCTATTAGAGTACCTCGATCTTTTTCCGCATACAAATTCAGCAGCTGAAAGTGGTCCAGTACTGTGTCACCAGGGCTCCGGCCTGCTTAGTACTACAGCCATAGATTCTATTATGTGTGCATGGTACAGTAATGCTGCATAGTAACGTTTGAGTGGAATACTCGGGGTGCCAAAACTCAGGTCTGTTCAGCCTGAATTGTTGAGCATTTTTTACCGAGGCAGCTCGGTTGCTTCAATGGTAGCTACGCCACTGTCTTGAATTATAACATGCATAGATGCAAGAAAACTATAATTTTCATCATCGCAACTTCCTTAGAGTAGTGCATTTTATAGCTTTGATAGTTATATGCAAATTATTTAGTCATTACAACTGAACATATTTTGTAATTCACCAATAATTTTGTAATTTATGAATTTACTGTGCATTGCTATGGAAGCATAACTCGAATAACCCACTTTACTGAGGGATACTAACACATTTTGAAGCCACACAAATGTTATTCTTTTCATTTTTAGTACAGAGAGAAGGGAAAGTGCAGGGAGTTTGGAAAGAGGGGGGCACCTTGCTGAAAAACAGTTGAAGACCAAAAAAAGGAGAAAAAAAACAAAGGTCACCACAATAATAGCTAGTTATCCTTTACCAAATATATCACGTCCGTTATGTAAAATAAAATCTAATCAAAAACAGCCAAGCTGTAAAAAAAGGTGCGGCCCCCAAAAAGGCCATGGTGAAAAAAGATGTGAAATCCAAGGTGGCGGCCAAGAAATGGCTGTGATGGTAGGTTAATGGTTACATTTTAATAACAACAATTCAGATGAATTTGGTGCCAAGACCAAGCGGCACAAAATTCACCTGAATTGTCGTTATTAAAATGTAACCATTAACCTACCATCACAGCCATTTCTTGGCTGCCACCTTGGATTTCACATCTTTTTTCACCATGGCCTTTTTGGGGGCCGCACCTTTTTTTACAGCTTGGCTGTTTTTGATTAGATATCACTTCTTTTTGTATTTGTATACTACAAAGCCAGCCTATGGCTGGCTTTGGGGCTTTTTTAACCCATGTGTTTTTTTCTTTACTACAGGAAGAAGAAAAGAACTTAAAGAATTTTAGTACTTCAATTATTTTTGATTTTATTAGTAATTATACAAATTATATACATATATTTATTACATGCTCATTATTCCCCACAGGATATTTTTTGCAGCTACTGGGTGACTTGAAATGTAGCTGAACTATATACAGGATGGTTTCTTTGTAGCTGAACTCTCTACAAGGTAACCTCTTCTAGCTGGTCTCTCTACAGGGTATTTTGTTTCTAGCTGAACTCTCTACAGGTGATTTGTTTGCAGCTAAACTCTCTACATGGTGGTGTCTTTGTAGCCGAACTCTCTACATGATGGTTTCTTTGTAGCTGAACTCTCTATAAGGTGACTTCGTCTAGCTGAACTCTCTACAGGGTGATTTTTTTGTAGCTGAACTCTCTGCAGGGTGATTTGTTTGCAGCTGAACTATCTACATGATGGTTTCTTTGTAGCTGAACTCTCTACAAGGTGACTTCGTCCAGCTGATCTCTCTACGGGGTGATTTGTTTGTAGCTGAACTCTCTACAGGTGATTTGTTTGCAGCTAAACTCTCTACATGGTGGTTTCTTTGTAGCTGAACTCCCTACATGATGGTTTCTTTGTAGCTGAACTCTCTACAAGGTAACTTCTTCTCTACAGGGTGATTTGTTGTAGTTGAATTCTCTACAAGGTGGTTTGTATGAGGCTGAACTCTCTACATGGCGGTTTCTTTGTAGCTGAACTCTCTACAGAGTGATTTGTTTGCAGCTGAACTCTCTACATGATGGTTTCTTTGTAACTGAACACTCTACAAGGTGACTTCTTCTAGCTGATCTTTCTACAGGGTGAATTGTTGTAGCTGAACTATCTACAAGGTAACTTCTTCTAGCTGATCTCTATACAGGGTAATTTGTTTGTAGTTGAATTCTGTGCAGGTGGTTTCTTTGTAGCTGAACTCTGTACATGATGGTTTCTTTGTAGCTGAACTCTTTACAAGGTGACTTCTTCTAGCTGAACTCTCTACGGGGTAATTTCTTTGTAGCTGAACTCTCTATATGATGGTTTCTTTGTAACTGAACTCTCTACAAGGTAACTTCTTCTAGCTGATCTTTCTACTGGGTGATTTGTTTGCAGCTGAACTCTCTACATGGTGGTTTCTTTGTTGCTGAACTCTCTACAAGGTGAATTTTTCTACCTGATCTCTCTACAGGGTGATTTGTTTGTAACTGAACTCTGTACAAGTGCGTTTTTGTGGATGATCTCACTGCAGGTTGATTTGTTTGTAGCTGAACTCACTAAAGGGTGATTTTGCTTGTAGCTGAACTCCTTGCGTTGTATCTAGTTTCTAGCTGATCTCTCTACAGGGTGATTTGTTTGTAGCTGATCTCTCTACAGGGTGATTTTTTGTAGCTGACCTCTCTTGAGGGTGATTTGTTTCTAGCTGATTGCTCTACAGGTTGATTTGTTTGTAGATGAACTCTCTACAGGGTAATTTACTTGTAGCTGAACTCCTTACTTTGTGTCTAGTTTGTAGCTGATCTCTCTACAGGGTGATTTGTTTGTAGCTGATCTCTCTACAAGTTGATTTGTGTGTAGCTGATCTCTCTGCAGGTTGATTTGTTTGTAGCTGATCTCTCTACAGGTAATCTGTTTGTAGCTGAACTCTCTATAAGGTGATTTGTTTGTAGCTGATCTCTCTGCAGGTTGATTTGTTTTAGCTGAACTCTCTACAGGGTGATTGCTTGTAGCTGAACTCCTTACATTGTGTCTAGTTTCTAGCTGATGTCTCTACAGGGTGATTTTTTGTAGCTGAACTCTCTTCAGGGTGATTTGTTTCTAGCTGATCTCTCTACAGGTAGATTTGTGTTGATTTGTTCATTGCTGATCGCTCTAAAGGTAATTGATTTGTTGCAGTTGAACACCCTGCAAAGTGTTTTGTTTGTAGCTGATCACTCTAAAGGGTAATTTGTTTGTAGCTGAACTCTCTCCACAGTGACTTGTGTGTAGCTGAATTCTGTGTAACTGAATTCTCTAGAGAGTGACTTAATTGTAGCTGAATTTTCTACACAGTGCATGACTTGTTTATAGCTGAACTTTCTTCAGTGTGACTTGTAATGTTCTGAATCTCTATAGTGATATATTTGCTTAACTCTCCTCATGGTGACTGTCTTCTTGCTGAACTGTCTATAAGATTAACTGTTTGCAGCTGAACTCCCTACAGAATAACTTGTGATGTAATAAAATTCTATAATGGAGTAAATAAATTAGCCGAATGCTCTATTAGGGTGACTGTTCTATTAGAGTATCTCGATCTCGCATTTGCTACACGGAGTTGGCTTTCGAATCATAACTCAGTGGTTTGTAATCCGATTCTTCTGTACTACTGCAAGGACCATCTATGAAGATTATTCCAGCTATACACCGATTTTCAGCTCATTGCTCTAAACGGTTTGCCTAGTAGACGTGAAAACTAATACTTTTTTTATTCATAAAAATCGATCGCGTAATTGTGACACAGGTTGGGGTTTGTGTCATATCTCCGTGGTGTTTATCTCGATTCCTTTCAAACCACCAAAAGGCACTCCTACGATGGTTACTCCATCTACATAGCAATTTTCAACTCATTCCATGAAGCGGTTTACCCTGTAGGCGTGACAACAAATCGATCTTGTTTTACGCGAATAATCGGTCATAACTCCTGAACCATTCATCGGATTTGTACCAAATTTGATGCTAGGATTTGTCTTTGGACTCCCTTTCTGTGTGCCAAATTTCAAGGCGATCGGAGTACGCGTTTGCTTGTTATAGCAATTTTTGCAAGTGTGCGAAAAGACGAAGAAGAAGAAAAAAACGAAGAAAAAAAACGAAACTTTGGCAGCTCGTATCTCGGAAATGGCTGGAGCGATTTCTTTCAAATTTGGAATGTAGACTCCCTTGGCTGGCGAACAACTGTGTAGCAAATTTGGTTCCAATCAGATACGTGATCACCGAGATACAAAGGTGTGAAAATGACGTTTTCGTTCTTCCTGTCAATATACTCACGGTGTGGCGCGCCGGCTTCTTGGGCCGCACGACACACTACCGTGTGTCTTGATTATGTGAATGTTATTCCACTAGGGACCTGTGAGAAGGCTTAAGCCTGGAATACAGGGAGTCAGAAACATGTAACCAAAACTTGAAGAATGCAAAAACATTCCAGGCCATTTGACCCCCAGCAACATGCGATCTAGTATATGATGCATACATATTATAGATTATACATATGCGTACTTTCTCCTATTTTAAGTGTGAAATTCACATGTGCCATTTTTTCAATATAGCATATAGTCTGCAAGAGTAAGTTTTAAAGTGCTGAAATATACAAAACATTGCATAGGATTAATTTCAAGTGTAGTACACCTACCTACAACACTGATCACTGTTTCACATAATTTTCAACATCGTGTGTTCTAACAGCAATTAAGTAATGCTTTCCTCACATTTGGTAAAGAAATAAATATTCAGGCTCACCAAATGATGAAGACTATACTAAGAAAGCCACAAGTAATCAGAAGTAGCTATATGTATTAGTTGCACAAATATATGTATTATGTATGTTTGGTCAGACACCATAATAGATTTATTAGCTAGTACGCCCATTTGCATGTGAGTAGCTAGAAGTACATTAGGGAAAATTTGTAGTAAATAAGTATTTTGTCTACCAGAAAATTAAAAATGTAATTATGTGGCTGTCAGTTACAAAGTATTTAAGTTATTAGCTACTGTACTTTATCATGCAAAAAACACTATAGCATGCCACTGTAAATCTGAATGTACGAATTCCATACCAAAGGGATGACTCCTATAGCAATTGAGTAGCTATGATCTTCATACTAAAGCTGCCACAGGAGTCATCCAGCCCTTTGGTATGAATTTCATACTCCTGAATTTACAGTGTAGGAGAGGGGGGTTTGAGGAGATTCTCCCATAAGAAAATTCTGAAATTTGAATGCATGCCAGCTTTAGTAGTGCATGTGTACTTGAATAGGATACTCCTATAGTATTATGGAATACTAGCTGTACAAGTAGACATCACCAAATGAAGGCACTTCAGATCATAGTAGACTCATGCACTTCATTATGTTACTATAATTTATTCAATCTGTCTCCATTTACAGATGTATGCAGACATCTGTTAATAGAGACAGATTGAATAAATTGCATAGCAGAATTACAATAATGCTTAATTTCGCTGGATGTTCTATTAGAGTAGATAGGTGACTGCTCTATTAGAGTTTCTTCATCTCATGCGCTCCCAGCATTGCATTATATAACATTCCAATTTTACTTTAGCACAAATTCAAGGCTAAGTAAAGTTGACTAATGGCTAAAAGACATACAATAGTTGCATATAAGCATAGCTAGCACCTCGTGGTTGGGGCGATGGTAAAGATAAATATTTTAATGATGGTTGAATATACAAAGAATGTGAGAAAGCAAGAGTTCATAATATACATATTGTGAACTCTTGGAGAAAGCCAGCTAAACTAGGGATCTGGGGCATGCACAGTAAAAACAAACTAGTGAAGGTCACTACTAAATGTAGTGAACGTCACTACTAAATGTCTGCCACAATACTCACTACTTTTGTGTAGTGACGTTTGTGAGGGTCACTACAAAAGAGTAGTGAAGGTCACTACGAAAGTAGTGAATGTCACTACACAAAAATATGCATATAATATTATATATATATATTTATAATTGTAAAACTCACAAATTTGAGTATAAAACAATGTCTTTAGATTATTAATTACTATTTTTCATTGAATGTGTCAGTGTTGATTGAAGAATACTATCAAAATCATTTAGGGAAAAATGTTATTGATTGGTAGTTGACTCCATAGGGTAATTGATCTTGGATAAAAACTAAATTTGTATGCATCAACAGTAGCAGATGGTTTGATGAAATTACTGGTTTTCTCGTAAACAACTTGTAGAATGTACAATATAACTGGGGATAGGAAGCTCTACTAGGTGATTGACAATCTTGTAGAACATCAAGAGATGAAGCCTTGTATGGTGGTACACTAAGGATTTTAACTTTAATGAATTTAGGATATGTGATATACTACTTAATCTATGACTGTGGTAATCTGACACAATAAAACGAGCGGCGTGTTTCTGAACAGCTTCTAGTTTATTGATGTAGTATTGTGTGTGTGGGGACCAAACCGTCGCAGCATAGTTTAAAATTGGTAGAACAAATATCTTGTAGGCATCTAGCTTAACTCTTTGGTGACAGTGTTTCAGATTTCTTCGTAAGAATGCTAAAGTGTTATTAGCTTTTTGGCAAACAGTGTCCACATGATGGTTGAATGTAAGCTTGCTGTCAAAATTGATACTAGCATTTGCAACAGGATTCGATTTTTTGCCATGGAGGGTGTATTCCGCAAGGAAAGGATTATGTTTTAATCATACATTTCTCTATATTGAATTTCATCCCCCAGGTCTCTTCCCATATTTCCAGTTTTCTCAATTCTTCTTGAAGTATTTTAGCATCGTCTGGTGTATCAATCTTTCTGTACAAAATGCAGTCATTGGCAAATAAACAACAGGACGATGATAAATCGGTAGTGATGTCATTGATATATGCTAAAAATAATAGTGGTCCCAACACACTTCCCTGAGGTACGCCACTAGTTACATTTATAGGTTTAGAGGTGGCACCACCACATACCACATGCTGAGTACGGTTGTCCAGAAAGTCAGTAATCCAGTTCAAGATGTTACCCCTTACACCTTGATTTTGAAGTTTTGTGAGCAGTAAGTGATGCAGAACTTGGTCAAAAGCCTTGCTAAAATCTAGTAACACGGCATCAGTTTGGCCTTTGTTGTTTAAGCTAGAAGCAAAATCATGAGATGTTTTTGTGAATTGCAGTTCAGCTGAATAATTCTTACAACATCCAAATTGGGATTCAGAGAGTACACTGTGTTCAGAGAAGTGAGACATGATGTTTGTATGTACAATATGTTCCAGAATTTTACAGTATAGTGGCAGAAATTAGTAGTGACCTTCACTAGTTTGTTTTTACTGTGTGCCCCCAGAAAAAATTAAAAACTAATGCTCTGAAATTGAATTTCAGTGTATTTTTAGCAGTAAAAATCATGCCAATAGTGTATACTTACTTGTGTAGATTACCTTTATGTCCAGTACAAACAACACTGCTGAACACGAAAATTAATTTTAGAGGCACCTATCACGATTGTCACTCTAAAGTGTAGCTGAGGAGTTGGGTCTGCACTCTGCAGGTAGATAGTTTTATAACTAATTTATGGATTGCTGATTGGTTAGAAAGGTGATTATATAGTAATCTGAATTGTTGGTGGTAGGTAGATTGTTGAGTACTTAAGAGATAACTGATGGCTAACCAAATTTGGGGGGTAGTGGGGCTATAGCCCCACCCCCCGATTTTTACGGCTATGAGTTGCACGCTGTATACTTTAACAACTTAGCATTGAGGGGCATTATCCCTCAAGTGAGTGTATGTGGGTGGTGGTGGGGTGTGGGTGGGAAGTTGCCCCATTTCTCCGTCCCTGTCGTAGTTAACAACAATCAGCATCAGTTTGAAACAACTGGTAGGGTCCGCAATCCGAAAAATCAACTTCTACAAATCAATCCCCCTACCATTGTGGGATGTTCATTGTAGTATCTCATTGCTTGATCCCAGGGCCGCCCAGAGAAATTAAGGGGCCCAGGGCAAAGAGTTAAAGTGGAGCCCTTCACCCAAGTTGTAAGGTGAAGACCAAAAGAAAAAAAAAAGAAAAAAAAAAAAAAAGGTCACAACCTGCTGGCAATGACAATAACTACCCAGCACCAACCATATCTCCTTATCTATAAGCTTGCTACACTGCTCCTCTGCAGAATACTGTGACTGCTCTATTAGAGTATTTAGATTTGATTGCTCTATTAGAGTATATCGATCTTTTAAACAGGTATTCAGGGAGCCCTTCATGGGGCCTCCTGGGGCCCCTTTCAGGCTGGGGCCCGGGGCAAAATGCCCCAGTTGCTCCCCCCTGTGGGCGGCCCTGCTTGATCCACCATGAAACCGGAGGCACGATTGTTGTCTTCACAGCAAAATCATTTTCAGTATCTCACAAGATGCAAGATTTATTTTTAAAATTTCGTGTTCCACACAAAGGACCGGATGAAACTTTCTACTTAGCCAAATCGTATCCAGAGTTCATGTAGTTGAAAACTGTGCACAGAAATAAGTAAATAATTTGCTGGGTGCTCGGCACAGGGTTGCTTTCTTTGAAAAAAACAGACAAAGAAATACGAAGTTTCGAATTCAAACTGCCCTACCACCCAGGGCAAGAGAAGCCAATTATTCCTCATAGTATTTCGATACGATTGGGTGCATAGTCTGTCTATGCTGTTAGTTTGGAAAAGATCTGAGACTTCTCACCATCTGGATGACGAGCGTCAAAATTTTCTACAGCATCAAAGAATTGTGTCGTGCTTTCTAGCCATTTCCAGCGCTTCTGCAGCCACAACAATCATCAATTATAGACTAAAACTATGGCAAAAGATGTCCCTGTAACAGCGGTTGTCAACTATTATTTCATCCACAGCTTCCACGCCTGGCTATAAGCTATGCATCAAGGGAGGCAGCAAAATCGTCCAAATTTGACTTCACCTCTCACGCTCCACAGCAGCTTCAAATCTTCACTAGATCACCCTACATCACCATTATGCTTCAAAACATCCCAAAACAAACCGAAAAAAGCACAAAATCTTTCATTTTTGATTCGAGCTGGGTGGAGCTCCTGGTGAGCTGCTGGTATACTACTCATATGAAATCACAGAAATACCAACTACTACTACTACTACCAACCGTTTTGAACCATCTTTCATCATCATTCTAAACAAAATTAAGTGACCAGTGTGGCATCAGAAGTACTGGAAAGCACTTTGGTACCATTGAGAGAATCCCTTGAAATAACGCACGAAAATTTTGACGTTCTTCACCCAGATGGTGAGAACTCTCAGATCCTTTCCAGACTAACAACATAGACAGACTATGCATCCAACCTTATCACATCACTATGAGGAAGAGTTGGCTTTTCTAATCTTGGCTGGTAGGGCAGTTTGAATTTGAAAATTCGTGTTTTGTTTTCTGCTTTTTGAGAGAAAGCAACCCTGTGCCGGTAACCCAGTGAATCATTTGCTTATTGCTGTGCGTACTTTTTAACTACATTAACTCTAGATAATACCTAGCTAAGCAGCAAGTTCTATCCTGTTCTTTGTGTGGAGCACGAAATTTAAAAAATAATTTTTGCATCTCATGAAATACTAAAATCGATAGTTCTGTGAAGACAACAATCGTGCCTCCGGTTTCATGGTGGATCTAGCAATGGGATACTACAATGAACATCCCACAATGGTAGGGGGATTGATTTGTGAAAGTTGATTTTTCGGATTGCGGACCCTACAACTGGTTACTCTGGGTGTTTATAGCTCTGGCCACTCCAAATAAATTCTCTGTTTCCCGTCCTGGACTCTGGCATATTTGCATGTGGGGGGGGGGTCCATTTCCATTATTTCATTATAAGATTGGCTAGCTTTTCAAGCCATTATTTGCCTGGCACAGCCAAAAAGGCTGCATAAAAGTATGCTTAAGCTTGTTCCTTCTTTTGTAAGTTGCAAACATGAAGTGTTTGTGCTGACTTGATAGCACTGCTGACATGTGAGCTGACACCGGCTGTTTCAAGATAGCTTTTACTGAACCTATCAGTATGCAAGAATAACCGGAAAGAAATGGAAGAATACGGAATAATGGAATATTTAGAGTTGGCAGTAACCAGATGCAGGTGGTGGACGGGAAACAGAGAATTTATTTGGAGTGGCCTAATCTCTAATTGATAAGTGCCACCCGATGACTGGCACCATAATTTATGCTGGCACGACTGTAGTCTCGCGTGCCAGACGGTTTGTGTGGGGGCGGCAAATAAACCGTCTGGTCACTGTTGCACACTTTCCGTGAACTCACTGGAATGCAATTAGATTACATCACGGTATTGTTTTGCGCCAAGGATGATGTAATAATCGTTCCAATCACTTCTGTGAGCAGACTAAGACGATAATTGTACTGGTATTGTCCTGGTGACGTATTCGAAACGTTGCTGAACGTCTTCCTCTACAATTCCGCCATTTCACAAATCCGTAGTGAACCATAATCGTTCTTATACCAACGCTTTTAAGAGCCCTGTACTAGAGAAACAAAGATCCTAAACCCATGGCGTTGTTAAACTTTCGAAAAAGTAATCTGTGTAGCCGAGATTCAGTTCTTTATTACACTAAGAATTTGAATTATTGGTGTTTGTTTCGTCACAGAGTCCGCGAAGCGATCTGATTGGCTCTGCCAACATTCCGGCAGTGGTCCCGGAATGTGTGCAACAGTGACCAGACGGTTTATTTGCCGCCCCCACACAAACCGTCTGGCACGCGAGACTAGCACGACTGCAGGAGTGGGAGATCTACCACAATATTTCGAGGTGGAAATTTTTTCGCTTACTTCGCGGTTTTGGGTGTTTTCTACGAAAATTTTACCCTTGAAATATTTAGACCTCCACATAGTCTAATACATTTCGGGAGTGTTTGCAAATTCGCGGAAATTTTATTTCTCAATCTCGAAAAATTTGCCTCTCGAAATAGCTATTTAGGCTAGGCTAGACTATATACGGTATCGTTTCGCGCACACAGGAAGCCTATATTTACATAAACATGTGTACACAGGAAGCCTCGCATAACTCTCCCACGAAAAAGATCCCCTCTGGCAACTCGTCCGCCACATACGTAGACGCTACGATGAAGAAGCTCTGGATGAACATTTTTGTTTTCACTTCTGCGGCGATTTTAGCAGGTAGCGATAACTAGCTAGCTATATTTTATGCGTGTGTCTTTTAATAATAACTTGTTGCGTTCAGTTTATTTCTGGCCTGTCCTTCTGGTAGTTCGATTTTGTGTTATCGAAATACTGGGGATCGATGACCCTCAATATCATATCGAAATTCCGACCATCGACCGGACTGTCCAGAACCTCGTCACCCTGTTAGAGCTATTTATCCATCTAGTTAGCTATGATCCGCCACCCTTTGTATTAATTTTTGTTTTCATGGTTCAGCCATTCCTACCTGCATGAGTTATTGTATCCATGAGTTATTGTATCCACATGGTCGCAAGCTCATATCACTACCAGAGAAGTATAACATGAAACGTCTATGTTTTTTCCATGAAATGTTAAATCACCCCTATGAAATGTACCATGAAATTCATTCATGGTATAGCATGGGTTGTTTCATGGGCCATGAAATGCGTCTCCAGATTATCATGGTAAATTCATGGAATTGCAGAGATTTCATGGGTGCAGTACCCATGAAACGTTAAAATTCATGGGATAAACCATAGGTATTTTCATGTGTATTTCATGGTTATTTTCATGGCAATTTCATGCACTGTATCTGGTAGTGATAGCTAAGCTCACATGTGACTGCTACAAAAATGGTACTTATAAAATTACTATAAATTTGTGTAACTTTCTAATTAAGGTCCTGTCACTAGTGCTCATACTGGCTTTGTGTCTTTCTGTTTTAGCCCTAATTGAGAAGTACGCATGTGGCAACAAAGGTGCTGATATTGGCAATATATTTGTGGTCACTATGTTTGATGTCCCATCTCCTAATTTACAATTGACTGTTTATAAGATAATCATCTTAGCTTGGTCTGTGCATGACTACTTAGTAGTCATGCAGAAACCAAGCTCAACATGGTTGTCTAGTAGTTGTGTTTTATACCGTGTTTATTGTTGTGTGTGTGCTCTAGCCGGTAGGGAAGAATGGCTTTTGCCATCTACTGTGAGGTTATTAAACTAAAAATCAATCAATCATACCCTACTTTGTTTTAGAAATGTTGCATGCCATAGCAGTAGCAGTATCAAGTTATGACAGTAGTAAGCAACTGGTATGGTATACCTTATTGACAAAATGCAGGTTATACTAAATTCACTTGTTCAACAATGCCATAATCATATGCATGCAGTACAGTAGTACAGTAGTACTGATCATGATGATTTGGATTATTTCATTATGATTTTCTTTGATATACAAAGCTTTTGTACTAATATTATACTGTAATCCCAATCATTG
Organism: Dysidea avara; assembly: GCF_963678975.1. NCBI lineage: Eukaryota > Metazoa > Porifera > Demospongiae > Dictyoceratida > Dysideidae > Dysidea > Dysidea avara. The sequence continues at coordinate 22,835,195 of NC_089279.1, read as the reverse complement.
TATATACGAATGCTATGTTTACTTCTGATCTAAATTATGAGTATATATAGCAAACAGAAAAATATGTTATGGTGAAAAGTGAAAACACCAATGGTCTGTTGGCAACAACTATCCTACAGATAGTGACATCATCATTATTTTGCTGTAAAAACATGACAAAAGTTAATATTAAAATAATAAATATCTGGAAAGGTTTAGTTCAGGATATCCAGATAGTAAAAATTGCTATTCTAGTTTGGGCTTATACCTAATCAAATATATCACCCAAACCCAACCTCACTTTTCCTTCACAAAGTTTGGTAGTGTTGGTTAGCCATTATCAAAAACCAAACATGCCTTCAGAATGGCCTTATAAACTAAAAGCATAATTTATACTTCTATTGTTTTTTCTCCATTTAACTGAATTTTCCAATGAATGACAGTGCTGCAAATGAAGAGGACCCTCTGCAATCAAACCAGTCACCACTATAAATACAGACGATTCGCATGCCCCAACTGTCAATTACTGACTTGGATAAGACTTTGCTTTTTTAAATTCAGCCCGTTTCACAGCATTAAACAGCCATGTATTATTAGCATGAGTCTTTAGGAGAAAAAATATCATATTTTATCTAACACAAACTTCAATTTATATAGGCATGTGAACATGAGCATCTTTTTGTTCAACCAATGAATTGTTTTGCATCATCTGCTTTTTTTCACATTGCAGCAACATCATGTGTTTGCAGTGTACTTCAAGTACTTCTTCCTTGCCTTTTCAATCAAACTGCTGGTACTTGAGAAGGGTTTCACGTGTCAGAATTTGTAGAACCACAAGATTTCTAATGCTTAGGCTGGCACATATTGAACCAAAGCCTTACAATTCTAGTTAATTTGGATGTTTGTGGTAATGTGAAAACTAACAATGATCACATTCAAAGGATTGAATTTGTTAGAACTACATACATATGCAGCTGCTAGGTTAACACTGTTGATCTAAGCAATAATATCCATGTTAGATGTGCCATACATACAGAGACCAAGTGTTTATGCTAGCCAAATAAGACTTTATTTTCAAACTGCATAGACAAACAGAATTTGTACACTATTGGGAATGAGTGTCTCTAAAAGTTTTTTGATATCAGCAAGTTTTATATCCAACACCACCTATATATGATTGTTGTGCTCTCTCTCAAAAGGTTCTGTAAGATATTGCTCTAAAACATCCATGAAAGGAATAATCTTATAGACTATGTGCAGTTGTGTCCTTCACTTGTTAGTTGAATTTAGCTCAGTTTGTACCAGATGGTATTATGGTTGTTTGGATATAAACATGACTATCATACAGTATGGTAGTACTGTATATTAGGGATCATGGAGATTTGGGCTTTCCTAGCCATAAAATTCACCCAAAAACTAGCTTCACATCCTGACACCTTGGCAGTATTGGTTAGGTTTAACCAAGCCCAAAAGTGCCTTCAGTACAATCCTAAAGGCTTCCAATAAAATTATTATTATGAAATTAAAAAAAAATATTCAATGGAATTTTCTACTAACTAACTGCCTGCCTATCAGGCAGGCAAGCGTAACTCGATAATGGCTAAGGCTATGGGCTTGGATTTTTCACTGTTTGACGTTGCTTCGTCCCAAGATGTGCCTTTTGGCATACCGCAGTATGTACAATGCATGCATCATGGAGTTACCTTTGTCCTCCTTTGTGTCCTATTTCTTTTTGCTGACAGCTCAAGGTGTCAATTCGCGGTAGCGTGATGCATGCTTCCCTACAGTACGTTTGTAAACGGGAATCATCTGTATTTTCCATGGTCATTGCAGAGATGATTTTCTAACACTGTTCTTCAATGTTTTTCTAACACTGTTCTTCTGTGTAACGGGCTGAACATTGCTGAAAGTGAAGCGTAATGGCTGCTGCACTGAGGTAGTAATTGATAGTTGGGGGCGTGTGAATTGTCGTATTTTCGTGGTGACTGCAGAGGCACTTCTTCTACTGTTTTTCATCTGTAGTGCTGTGTAACGGGCTGAACATAGCTGAAAAGCGAAGCGTAATGGCCACTGCACCTTCGAAGCAGTTTTTGATAGCTGGGGCGCGTGTTCAGATGAAAACATTAATTCTGGTACCATCCTTTCTTTTGATGCGGTATGCGTGGGTTCACCAGTCATAATAATGTTACAAAAAAAGTAAACAAACAAGTTTAAGGAAAAATTAAGTTCGATTAGGGATCATAGAAAAAAGTAGGGAAACAAGGGAGGTCGCCTATACCTGCAGATATACTAGTGAACATTTAATCCCTAATTCAGTCTTCGTCTTGGGTATAGACTGAATTAGGGATTAAATGTTCGCTAGTATATCTGCAGGTGTAGGTGACCTCCCTTGTTTCCCTATTTTTTTCCATGATCCCTAATCGAACTTAAAATTTTTCCTTAAACTTGTTCATATATTTCTAAATTATTTGTGCATGTTTGATAAAATAGGTGCTAGCCTAATGGAGGAATTGTATAACTAACTTAAGCAGCATCATTGTGATCAATAAAATAGATGGCACATAGTAAAACAAATTATTCTCATTTGTGCATTAGTCATGCCCTAACTAAATACTTGCATGGTCCACAGTAGGGCAGGAAGCTGACATGGAAATTAATGGATCTATGTATGTAAGACATAGCTATGTCATGTACACATCAGCTCATATTACACAATCTATATAGCTACATATCAAGCATGTATAATATAAAAATTAATGATAGTACCATATTTGTGACCAGATTTAGCAAAATCAACCATATGGGTGCAAAAGGCAAAAGTGAGATAACATCAGCATGAAGTTGCTGCACTATCAGGCTAACAATATCCATATCAAACTTGCTTTCAACTTGTCGGGTCTGCTTTCGGTAGACCATTCTCTGGCGGCCTGCATAACCACCTCAGACATCTGTACAGGTCTGTGAACCATAGGGAAGTGCTTTGGGGGGTTCATGCACTCTGGACAGATGAGCAGGGAGCTGAATGTGTTATGTATGTCTGTTTTGTGAGATCTCAGTCTATTCCCTGCCTCTGACAGGCTGTTCTGTGGTCTGGTACCTTCATTTACCATTCTCGTCCATTTTGTAGTCTACCTCTTGCCTGCTCCGCCACCCCTACCCCTTTTTGAGGACTCGTGATACAGCAACACTGGTGAAAAAACCTATCTAAAATGGCAGGAAACTCTACAGGGATTACCGTGGCCACTAGCTGCTCTTAAAGGTTGTGAATTGCTCCATCTTTGCTGAAAAATCCAAACGTGTAGCTGCCAAGGCTGGTGAGTAACAAAGCTTTAAATTATTAAAATACGTTTTTCTCTGAATCAACAATGCACCCATAAGGGTGATTTTCCAAAATCCAGTCACATTTACTTAGTTATATTTTGTATTAAAGTCACCTACTGTGGGGTGTGTATGTATGTATGCAGGTGATGTCATGTGCGTGCTCATGCAATAGTCCTCCCCTCTTTTGAAAATAATAGAGAGTTGTTGTTAAGGGAAAATAGAGTAACCCCGAGGTGTTATACATACTTTTCATCTACTATTCCTATATAGTGCACATCATATAGTAAATGTTCTAGAGATACCTAATATGGATCGATATACAGTAGCCTGAATGATCACAACACATTTTCTGCAATAAACGCCAATGGGCACCCTGAAAAGGCAGTTATACCAATTTTTGAGCAAACTTGATTAATTTTTCTCACATTTCTCACCCCTTTAAGTTGATTATTGCTGTTATCGACCACATCCATGCTGAGAAGATAGCATTATCATATAGTACAGTAGTATTGTATATTAGGGATCATGAAAGTTTGGGCTTTTCTGGCCAAAACTATCATTCTAAAACCAGCCTCACAATACTGTCATGGTGCCTTGGCAGTATTGGTTAGGTATACCAAGCTCAAAAGTGCCTTCAGTATGGCCTGAAATTCTTCCATAATGTTATTACAATTTTTAAAAAAATTATTTAGTGAATTTTCTGTTGCCTAACTGATTGACTGACTGACTATCTAATGCCTTCAAGCATAACTTGATAATGACTAAGGCTACAGGTTGATTTTTTACTGTTCGGTGTCACTTCATCCTGAGACGTGCCTTTTGGCATACCACAATGCACACATCATGGACTTACCTTTGTCCGTCCCATTTCTTTTTGTTGACAGCCCAAGGTGTTGATTCACAGTAGTGCAATGGTTTCCCTATGTTTGTAAATGGGAATCATCCACATTTTTCATGGTGGCAGTATATGTGACCGAATTTTGGAAAACCGTCAATATACGCACAATAGTACTTTTGTAATAAAACGCATTTAAAAACTACAGGTAAAAAATGCAAGCTGCAAAAAAAAAATTATGCAAGTTATTATTGCCTCACTGGTGGGCGAATTAAGCCTCCAACGGACAAATCCTGGGCATCATCATTTCGCCTGTTCATAGGGAGTACAAAAATCTTTGTTTCATCTTCATACACGGAAGGATTTCAAAGTTACATACATTTGTTTACATTGCGGTGACGAAAGAATTTACCGACGATTGTTTTTCAGTGAATTTGCCTTCCTTTTCAAACACAAAAGCATGCCTGAGGCAAAACCTATACCTTGGTGGATGCACCAATTCATGGTGAACACAATGAGCCAAGATGCAATTCCATATGCCGTTGTATCAGTAAGTTATGATGAGCGCCTGTAGATTCTTTTCTCGATAGCTTCTGTACATATAAATTTATTTGCTCGTCCGGCTGTCTAATGCTGTATTTGCAATGCTGCTTAACTTATGAAGCTGAAACTTAGCTAGTCCATACCTCTGTCGCTGTAGAAAACAAAGAACAAATAAAATGCATTTTGAAAATTGTGCAGATATTGACGGTTTTCTAAAATTAGGTCACATATACAGTTGAACCTCTCTTATCCAGACAGTCTGGCACATGCCACTGTCCGTATGTCAGAAATGTCCGTAATCAAGAATAACATGCTATTATGCTGAAGTGACTAAACTTAAATATAAGTAATGTTATTATTGCTATTAGCCTAAGGTTATGCCATGCAGTTCAGAGGGCAGAGGGGGAGTCACTATACTGAGCATTCATGGTCACCCCCCTAGGCTGTAAAAGTCCATTATCACCTAGCAGCCAAGTGGTAATTATTATTAGTAGAATGAACAAGCCACCTAACAGGTAAACAGCAACCTTTAGGCTCCCTCCTTGCGCTTTCATCTAATCCAAACTTCATTATGGTCAATACACTGCAATCTACATAACCAATTTGGGCTTCCCAGACAATGGAGGTGTCTGGATAATAGAAGTCCGGATAAGGGAGGTACCACTGTAACTAGCTATACCTTATGCATACCAAAGAATTTAATGGTGTTGTGCAAAAGCAGCTCAAGTAGTAGTCTTGCTTCATCTGATAAGTATAATGTATTAGGATGCATCCACATTAGGCAGACATGCAACTCTACTTTAAAAATTGCTCCATCCATGACGGAGCTATATATCTGCCCGATGTACAACATTACAATTGAAGAATAATGTGAGAAGGATCTCTGCAACCAATCCACTTACTGTGGAATTATTGTTGATTCTCGTGATAACCAGCACAACACGAAATACCACCTACATGGTAGTGGAGAGATGCATAGGAGAATAAAGTATGATGCATGTATTGTAGCTGCATTGGTGGACACTAAGGCATGTCTTAGGTGTAAGCGATGTTGAACATTGAAGAAAAATCTCCACTGTTGCCTGAGTTATGCATAGTTGAAGGCACCATTCAGTTATTTAATATAAATGATTATTTAATAAAAAAATCTAAAATCTGTAGAAACTCAGAAGTGTTTTATTGGGGTATGTTAGGGCTTGATTATACCTATTATAACCAACTGTTAAGTCATCCTGAAGGAAATGGTTTTCAAGTATCACATCATGGCATGATAGCATAAATATTTGTGATTCCTACTATACAGTAATACCATATTCGCTGTATAATACAATTTCATAAAACTAGCACATTTTACTTTGCAGTGAAAGCCTGCACTGAGGGTGATATTCATCTCATTGATGGCGCAGATGATTATCAAGGACGGGTGGAAGTGTGTCACAATAATGTATGGGGAACTGTGTGTGATGATCACTGGAGTATTAATGACGGAAGAGTAACTTGTCGTCAACTGGGATTGAGATTTGTTGGTGTTGTCAGTAATGCCTATTTTGGACAAGGAAGAGGACAGATTTGGTTGGATAGTTTGTCTTGCTTAGGATCAGAGACTAGACTAGTTGATTGTCGCCATGATGGATTTGGTGTACACGACTGTGGCCATTATGAAGATGCAGGTGTGATTTGTGAAGGTAAGCAGAAGAATTCTCGGGAGTCATTTTCTAATGCTTAAAAATTCTTGCTTCATAATTATTGTGCACATGTTTGTGCATGTCTGAAGAAATGTATGATTCCACAAAGATGATGTTATACAGTAGAATGTTAATTGTCCAAATTCTAATTAACAGGACTGTAATGATACTGTATAGTTAGTTTTTGAAACAGAAGGTTTTGCTGAAGTGGTATAAAAATCTAAATTTTGAAGGCTAAATTTTAAATTTGGAAGGATGCGTGTTTCAAGCAAGTGAATTTTGAATAAATGGGACTTCATATCGGTAACAATAGGGATAAATGTGTGCTTGACAGATGCTGACTATTCCTGTAATAACCCAACTCCTCTAGTAAGTCTAATTCTCATCATCAGCTACCAGCTCTTATCTCCACTAGAATAGCTATAACTAGTGGCAGACAACATCAATATAATGATGGCTATTTTAGGTCACATGTTTACCAGTTATTGGGATATAACAATACTGCTTAACTATTGCAAAACTGATAATGTAGGTATACTTAAACTTGGAGAGAATGTGTGTTGACCTAAATTGTGACCACTGAGCCAAGGCTAAACTTGTTTGCATTTATACAGTTTGTGATATGTAAGTAGTACATAGTTTGCAGCCTCATAAGGGTGGAGGGTAGGGAGCACTGGGTGAAGAATCAAAATGGACTGGGATATCATAGGTAAACATGGCCACAACACAGTTGACAAATAATAGGGCAAGGTGTGGAAATTTATTTTCAAACCTATAGAATAAATTTTTGAAGAGGAAGAATTATTTGAAAATTAGAAATTTCTACAAGTGCATATCTGACTGTCCTATTAAAGCATATTTTGGTCAACAGCTACTGACATAGGCTACATAATGATACAATCTATTAGAATAAGTGCATGCTCTAAGTGTAATATATATACTAGGGACCTGTGAGAAGACTAGGCCTGTAAATACAGGGAGTCAGACACATGTATCTAACTGTGAAGAATGCAGAAAAAATCCCAGACACAGTGGTGACTTGATCCCACATGATTGGACAGAGCTATATAGTTACAGGTGTAGCTATGTATCGTACAGCATGATAGTACTGTATATTCCATGTGCCAGTGAAGTTGAAAAGTGTACATATAAAGCTAATAAATTTGATTTTTAGCTGACCCACAGCCAGCTATAACAAACTGCACTGAGGGAGAGATTCATCTTGTAAATGGTCCAGATAATTTTGAAGGACGTGTTGAAATTTGCCATAGTAAGGAATGGGGAACTGTCTGTGATAACTCCTGGAGTCCAAATGATGGTATTGTTGCTTGTCGTCAACTGGGACTTTCATATGTGTCAGTCACTACCAATGCATATTATGGACAAGGAAGAAGACAAATCTGGTTGGAGAATTTATCATGTACAGGATCAGAGTCTCAACTAATTGACTGCACTCATAATGGATTTGGATCACATGATTGTGGTCATCATGAAGATGCTGGTTTAGTTTGCAACAGTAAGTGGATGCTGTTGTCACTATCAGATAAATTCACTGTATTGATGTGTTGTTGTAGTAGTTACGGACACTTAGTCTGCCAATGGACGATATCCACAATGATGAAATTTGATGTCATAATTGACAAAATAGCCATGTTAGTATGGGGGCTTTAGAGATTTTGGCACACAGTGCTCGAAATGAATGTTGCCTGTAGTTTTTTACACATGGAACCAGGAGATAATAAAGGTAAGAAGTAGTACACGTATCACGATGATGCAAAATGCACTCCAACAAGGAAAGCAGACCACAAATTTTAAATTGGACACAATTAGGCTTATTTATTTTACATTAAATTCTACATGCCTCACCTTTTCCATTTTTCAAACTTATAAACACTACACTATCTAGCCCAATACTTCCATGTACGAAGTCCCTCACACTAGCATGACCATTTTGTTCTGTGACGTCAGAAAAATTAATGTCATTACAGATATTGTCCATAGTCAGTTTTGCTTTGTTGAGAATTAGTCCTGCAATTTAGTTGCACCTGAACTGCTGGAAGTTTTGTTGTTTTAGATTTTGTGCTAGAATTATGTCCCAAAAATGTGTGCTCTATTAAAGTATTACAATAATATTGCAAATATTGAATACATTTACAAGTCTGGGGCCAAGTAGCGCACAGCATGACTATTGTTGTATGGCTGTAATATAACACAGAATTTCAGGGGGTCTGGGGGTGGGGGTCAGGGTCTGAAAACACCTTGTACATAGGTCAGGTCTAGAATCACCACTGGTTATATAGATGACTGTCTATTGTAGGTTTAACACTATATTGTTTATACACAAAGATTCTTCCATAAAGGTACTTATTTCCCCCTTAGAATGCTTTTAGTGTAGTTTTTAGAGGCAGCATTTTGACAGTTGTCATTCATCATTTCTGCCTATTGCATAACACAGAGAGAGAGAGAGTAATACATGAAGTTTTCCTAGCATCAAAACTTATTATTCTTATTTTATATGAACCCATTGACTTACTTTTAGCATTAGCAAACCAACATCTTTGCAATGCAAGCATGTCTGTGATGCGTGCATTGTATACTTACTATGGTATGCCAAAAGGCATATGTGGGTTCAAGCAACATCTAACAGTGAAAAAATGAGTCTGTAACATTAGCCATTATTGAGTCATGTTCATTTGTCAGACATTTAGTTATGTAGCTATAGTTAATCAGTCAAATATTTGAGTATCTGCTAATTGAAAACTTATTGGAAGCACTTCAGGTCACACATTGAAAGCAAATTGGGGTGCTATTATAGGTATCTAATCATTGCTATGAAGCTGGTTGCTGTTATTCATGAGAAAGCACAAACCTTACTGTGCAGTTATAATACATAAATGCAAGGATTTTTATGTGCATATTTAGATTCATATATAGGTCTTTCAATTTAAAATATAGGCTCTGTGATTTATAAGTAAACCACTTTAAACATGTGATTTTTCATTACAGATGAAACAAGCTGTGTTGAGGGTGATGTTCGTCTTGTGGAGAGTGCAGATAACTATGGGAACCTTGTAGAAATATGTCACCTTAATGTATGGGGATCTATCTGTGGTGATTCTTGGAATAGAAATGATGGAATAGTAGCTTGTCATCAACTGGGACTTGCGTTTCTAACAATCAGTAAACATAATTACTTCCATGGACAAGGATCAGGAAAGATCTGGCTAAGTAGTGTACAGTGTTCAGGATCTGAGACTGTACTGACCAACTGTACTCATAGTGGATTTGATTCATACCGTTGTGGTCAAGTAGCAGGATTACGTTGTGATAGTAAGTATATAAGTAACACTTAAACAATAAACTTTAGTGATCTTCATGTAAGTTTATATCTAATCAAAAACAACCAAGCTGTAAAAAAAGGAGTGCGGACCTTGAAAAGGCTATGGTGAAAAAAGATGTGAAATCCAAGGTGGTGGCCAAGAAATGGCTGTGATGGTAGGTTAATAGTAAAAATTTTAATAACGACAATTCAGGTGAATTTTGTGCCAATTGACCAAGCGGCACCAAATTCACCTGAATTGTCGTTATTAAAATTTTTACCATTAACCTACCATCAAAGCCATTTCTTGGCCGCCACCTTGGATTTCACATCTTTTTTCACCATAGCCTTTTCAAGGGCCGCACTCCTTTTTTTACAGCTTGGCTGTTTTTGATTAGATTTCACTTCTTTTTGTATTTGTATACCCCAAAGCCGGCCTATGGCCAGCTTTGGGGCTTTTTAACCTATATATTTTTCTTTACCACAGGAAAAAGAGAAAGATGAAGCAGATTTTATAAATACTTTAACTGATTCTGATTTTATCAGTAAATGTACAAATTATATATATATATAATGCATATATCAAGAGTTCATAATATAAAAAGAGAGCATATATTTATTACATGCCAATTAATCCCCACAGGATAATTTGCAGCTGATCTCTCTACTGGGTGACTTGAAATGTAGCTGAACTCTCTACAGGGTGATCTGCTTGTACGTAGATGAACTCTTTACAGGATTCTCTCTACAGGGTGACTTGACTCTAGCTGAACTCTCTGCAGGGTTATTTGTTTGTAGCTGAATTCTCTACAGGGTGATTTGTATGCAGGTGATTTGTATGCAGCTGAACTCTCTACAAGGTAACTTCTTCTAGCTGATCTGTCTACAGGGTGACTTGTTTCTAGCTGGTCTCTCTACAGAGCGATTTGTTTGTAGCTGAATTCTCTACAGGGCGATGTGTTTGCAGCTGAACTCTCTACATGGTGGTTGCTTTGTAGTTGAACTCTCTAAAAGGTGACTTCTTCTAGCTGAACTCTCTACAGGGTGATCTTTTCATAGCTGAACTCTCTACAGGATGATTTGTTTGCAGCTGAACTCTCTACATGATGATTTCTTTGCAGCTGAACTCTCTACAGGGTGATTTGTTTGTAGCTGAAATCCCTACAAGGTAACTTCTTCTAGCTGATCTTTCTATAGTACGATTTGTTTGTAGCTGAGTTCTCTACAGGGTGTTTGTTTGCAGCTGAATTCTCTACATGGTGGTTTCTTTATAGCTGAACTCTCTACAAGGTGACTTCTTCTAGCTGATCTCTCTACAGGGTGATCTGTTTGTAGCTGAACTCTCTACAGGTGATTTGTTTGTAGCTGAACTCTCTACAAGGTGATACTTCTAGATGATCTCTCTACAGGATGACTTGTTTCTAACTGAACTCTCAACAGGGTGATCTATTTATAGCTGAACTTTCTACAGGGTGATTTGTTTGCAGCTGAACTCTCTGCATGGTGGTTTCGTTGTAGCTGAACTCTCTACAAGGTAACTTCTTCTAGCTGATCTCTCTACAAGATGACTTGTTTCTAACTGAACTCTCTACAGTGTGATCTGTTCATAGCGGAACTTTCTACTGGGTGATTTGTTTGCAGCTGAACACTTTGCATGATTGTTTCTTTGTAACTGAACTCTCTACAAGGTAACTTCTTCTAGCTGATCTCTCTACAGGGAGATTTGTTTGTAGCTGAACTCTCTACAAGGTAACTTCTTCTAGCTGATCTTTCTACAGGGTGATTTGTTTGTAGCTGAATTCTCTACGGGGTGACTTGTTTCTAGCTGATCTCTGTACAGGGTGACTTGTTCCTAGCTGAACTCTCTACAGGTGATTCGTTTGCAGCTGAACTCTCTTACATGGTGGTTTCTTTGTAGCTGAACTCTCTACAAGGTGACTTCTTCTAGCTGATCTCTCTACAAGATGACTTGTTTCTAACTGAACTCTCTACAGTGTGATCTGTTCATAGCGGAACTTTCTTCTGGGTGATTTGTTTGCAGCTGAACACTTTGCATGATTGTTTCTTTGTAACTGAACTCTCTATAAGGTAACGTCTTCTAGCTGATCTCTCTACAGGGCAATTTGTTTGAGCTGAACTCTCTACATGATGGTTTCTTTATAGCTGAACTCTCTATTAGGTACCTTCTTCTGGCTGATCTGACTACAGGGTGACTTGTTTGTAGCTGAATTCCCTACAGAATAACTTGTAATGTAATATAATTGAGTAAATTATAAATGCAGCTGAATGCTTTATTAGGGTGACTGTTCTATTAGAGTATCTCGATCTCGCATTTGCTACACGTAGTTGCCTTTCGAATCATAACTCAGTGGTTTGTAATCCGATTCTTCTGTACTACTGCAAGTACTTTCTATGATGATTATTCCAGCTACATACGGATTTTCAGCTCATTGCTCTAAGCGGTTTGCCTGATAGACACGAAAACTAGAGTAAGCGATCTATTGTCGGAGTATATATGAGTATATGAGTATATGATTATGATTACTAGATCGCTTACTCTAATAGTTTTTTTATTCATAAAAATCGATCGCGTAATTTTGACACAGGTCGGGTTTTGTGTCATATCTCCGTGGTCTTTATCCCGATTACTTTAAAACCATAAAAAGGCATCTACATAGCAATTTTCAACTGACTCCTCAAAGGAGTTTACCCTGTAGGGTAGGCGTGACAGACCTTCGACCTTATTTTACGCAAATAATCGGTCATAACTCCGTGAATGTTCATCGGATTCCTACCAAAGTCGGTACAGAGATCCGCCTTAATGAGCCCTTTAAGTGTGCCAAATTTCAGCCCAATCCGAGCACGCACTCGTGTTGTATGGCGGATTTTGCGAAGTGTGCGAAATGAAGAAGAAAAAAACGAAGAAATTAAAACGAAATTTTGTTCGATCGTATCTCGGAAATGGCTGGAGCGATTTTCTTCAAATTTGGTGTGTAGACTCCCCTTGCTGGCCGGCACCTCTCTAGCAAATTTGGTTCCAATCGGATAAGGGATCACAGAGCTACATAGGTGTGAAAATTGCGTTTTCTTTCTTCCTGTTAATATACTCACGGGTGGCACGCCGGCTTCTTGGGCCGCACGACACACTACCGTGTGTCTTGATTATACGTAAATGATTATTTTAGAAATTTTAACTGCTTTGCATGAAGGTTGGTCATCATATCAGTCAAAGATTTTTTTACAAAAAGAATATCACAAACAGCTATCTCTACTACTCTCTTAAAGGACTCTCCAAATTGAATTGAACAATTATTAGAAAAACTTCCAAGACAAAAATATTAGTTGTGATAAGTATTTTTCCTTTGTCTGTGTTAAATACAGCAAAAATTTGGTATAAAGAGGTTCAACTGTATCTACATGTGTATGACTATAATTTGTGGTTTAATTTGGGAAAATTGTTGATGTAGATATACACATCAATAGATTGTGAGATATGTGAAGTTGAACATTTCAGTCAACAAGACCAAAAGCAATAAATTTGAAATTTTCGCTGTGAACACAGCTAACCATAGTGTTTAACCCACAGCAAGCTAGTTACTAATATAACCATGATTTTGAGCAACTTTTTTCTTGATGGTATCTGTAACACAGGCACATACATCACAATGGGTGGTGGTTGGGTGGGTGGGTGGGTGGGAAATTGGTATGGTATACCAACAGAAAATGACCGAGCAGGTCATAAGAGTCTCCAGCCTAAATACCAGGCTCTAAAGACCACCTGCACCACTCAGAGTGAAAGAATACATGTAGAAATCATCTGAAGAGTGTCCATGCCTCTAACCATGTGTTCTAGTTTGCCAGTGGCAGTCCAAGGTGCCAGAGCATTCCCAGTGACTGGCACATGTCTACAGAAATCCACTTGTGGAAAGCAGCCCAAGCAACTCAGTGGTGTGACTGTGGTGTGGATGTGTAGCGTATTGATGTAGCTATCCAATCATAATAAAAATTCAGTCACATTAAATATTTGTAATAACCACTTTCCCTATTTGGTTGGAGGTACTAATTGTATATATACAAAGAGTAGTACAAAGAGCAAAAATTTATGTTGCTTAAAAAAATTCCTTTCTGGGTGGACATTCTGTAAATATTTCAGCAGGTTTGTGGACAATTGGTAATTACATGGTTTCCACACAGGCTACCCATTATATCATAATATATTATTATTTCCTAATGGTTACAGAATTTGTGGGGAAACCATTTTCACATACAGCTACATGAGCAACCTCAACACCTGCATAACTTTGTCCATCAAAAATTCGTGTGTTTACACAGTGATAGTGTTTCATTATCCTAATGTTACAATATACAATGTTGTCATATAATGCTGTACTATAGACACCAGTGCTACTCATGCTGTAGAAGCTCCACTTCGTCTAACATATGGTAATGGCCCATTTGAAGGTCGTGTGGAGGTGTACTATGATGGAAGATGGGGAACAGTTTGTAGTGATAACTGGGATTCAGTGGATGCTAGGTAGAATTTATGTATATAAGTGATTTACACTCTTGTCTTACTTGTGCATACATAGTGTTGTGTGCCACCAACTTGGATATGGTGATGCTATCCAGGCTTACAGACATGCAAGAAGGAGCCCAGCTTTCTGGTTGGATGAAGTACGGTGTACTACTGAAGATCGCTATTTATCTGAGTGCAGCCATGATGGATGGGGAAATGTTGATTGTGGTTATTACAATTCTGCTGCTGTTGCTTGCAATGGATCAAGTGCGTCATCAAAACTTTAGATATTATAATATTTTTGGTTTTTACAGGTGAGTCTTGCACTGAGGGTGATATTCGTCTTGTCAATGGAGCCCATAGTTATGAAGGTCGGGTGGAAGTATGCCACAATAATGTATGGGGAACTGTGTGCGATGACTACTGGAGTAGAAATGAGGGAATTGTTGCTTGTCGTCAATTGGGACTTCAATATATTACAACCACTACAAGTGCCTATTATGGGCCAGGAACAGGACAGATCTGGTTAGATAATTTACGCTGTACAGGGTCAGAGCTTCAACTTGTCGATTGTAATGGTAATGAATTTGGCTCACATGATTGTAGCCATTATGAAGATGCTGGTGTAGTTTGTGGAAGTAAGTAGTCAATGACATAGCTACTTAATTGTTAATTAATCATTTTAAGATCCATTTGCAATTCAATATATTAACAAGGGTATTAGCTTATTAATTTCCCTTTCACAAGGTAAAAATGTTGCAATTAACGTATCTTAAGGTTGCAGTGTAGTCATGGTCAATCATTCAAAATTTTGAATGCCTATTGACACTTTTTGAGAAGGCCATAAACAGTGTCAAAAGTTTAAAGTGAATGTGAATCCCTTTATATTTATTGTTTTTATGTACATAGCTACACTGCTACAGTGTAGTTTGAGGCAGCTGGAACAACAGAAGACTCCAAGTTGTTGTAGCAACACAAGACAGCCAGCCCATCATTGGGCTGGCATAAACATTTCTGCTTTTTTTCAGATTCAAAATCCTGCATGGGTGAAAAAAATTGCAAAATCAAGGTGGCGGCCAATAAATGGCTGCAATGCCAATCAATGTTTATAATGGCCATCTTTTTCATCCAGGTTTTTGAAGGCTGTACCCTTTTTTACAGCTTAGCTGTTTTTGCATGGATAATAATTTAAGGCTTAAAACTAGGCATGCTGGCATATGTAATGCTTCATGCTTTGCTAGCCTATTTTGTATGTTCTGGCATAATTGGTACTAGCCTATATACTTGTCTGTCCTATTCTTTAAGATTAATATCTGTGTGTATTCCCTATTAACATACCCATGCACACATATAAATACGTATTCTCTTGTGTTAAATAGCATCTGGTAGTTTGCGACTTGATGATGGTAGTAGTTCACAGGGCACATTGATGTTCCAACTTGCTAATGGCACATGGGGTACAGTGTGCAGGCATGGATTTGATTATACAGCTACTAGAATTGCCTGTAGACAACTAGGCTATGATTATGGTGATTTTTCAACATGGTAAGCAAACTGAAAATTTGATTTTTTGTATTGGGTTTCAGTGAAACATTGTGTTTGGGAAATGCAATGTGCACATACCATGTACAGTTAAGAAGCATGCAACACTACTATAACAGGGAAGTTCTGACATGACAGAAGTATACCATACAGTAACTTAAAAGTCCTTATTAGGACATTATATAAAGCCATAATCAAGTACATCATATCAAAACACATGTCATGAGACGGAAAACATAGGTACACCACCATACCACTGAAGAAATGAAGCCTGTAACCTTCAAATCCAGCAGCCAGAAAGCCGGCTGTGGGGTGTGCACCAGGTTACTTTAATTGTATTGGAAAAAGTGTGTGTCCATGTCATTTTGCCCACATGAGCAAACAGTTTTGTGTCAAAGGCAGCCTTCATTATGTGAAATGAAGGGTGCGCAGAACCAATATAAACTTTCCCGGTATGTAAGCTTTCGCCGTGAGGTGGTTTATTCATGCCAGCTTTAAAAACAGGTAATGTGAGTTCCTGAAGACGTTATGAGTGTCTTTCACAACAGGCTATAAAATTATGGGTATAAAACAACCAAAAAACAACATATCTGGCTTTGTAGGTTACCAGAAATAATGAATCTCTTTGAAGAGAAATAAAAGAAAGGGAGTGTCTCCTGTACTTACGCGAACGAAAATGAAGGGAGGCTGTCTCTAAACAATTCGCATGAGAAAACACGATAGATACACTATATATAAAACAGTTGATAAGATACTTCTGTGTGTAATTTGTGGTTTAAAGTGGTTTGATAGCAGAGACCTCAACCTGGAAAGTGCACTTGGAGTGAGGCCTGAAGTTACAATGAATGAGATTTGCTTACTTATGCATGGGGCCTCCTCTTAGTAGAAAAATTTCAATAAAAATTGCAAAATTTGCAACCTTCTTTGGCTATTTTCAGTTATGCCTCTTCATTGTTAACCATTATAGCACAATTTTAGTACTTTGCCAAGATGTCTGAAGTGAATTTCCAAGAATTGCAATGCATGAGATGGAAAACCATGCTGAGACAACAATCCAATACATGTGTCTCACATGTAATGCGTGAGAGTTGAGGTGTCTGTGTTAGAGTTACACTTCCTTAGCAGTGCATAACAATTAAATTAAAAACAATTCATGAACTAAATATGCTAGATTACAGTATCTAACTGAATTAATATAAGATACATGGTTGATTAATTGCCTATTTAGTCATAGTGGGATGGTATTAACTGCATGGTCACCTGGTTTTTAGAAGTAGCATAACATCGTCTTGTTACCATTACACCAGTGCAACTCCACAACACTACAGTATGTGAACAAAGTATTATCACTTAATAAGTAGGTATGTAATACCCTCACTTTGATGTATTTTATAGTGGAGAAGAAAATCATCCATGCCAGAATTCAAATGCATCATTTGCTGTTTGTTACACCAGTTGTCGTAGATTTGAACCCTACATAGGCTCCTGCTATATAGGACAGAATTGTTCTACTTGCTCTCATTTTGATGATGTTAGGCTCCACTGCTGTAAGTTGTTGTATTGAAATAATAAGTGTATTGTTGTAAACGTCTCCTGTTGGTGAACATTTTCCTTAGAAAATCAGGAAAATTTCACTGTCGAAAAAGTTTCATTGTTGACTGCATCAGGAGCTTATAAGCACCGAAGGTGCAAAGGAGCATGAAACTTCCATGAACTGTGTAGTAACAGTGACTGAAATTCAAATTTACCTTATATGGAATACCACTAATAGTGTTGAAATGTCACCAACCACATGGGCCACCCTCACACCTGGTTTGTGGGCTTCTGTTGTTATTGCACTTTTAAGCAAATTCACTAGTACCTGTGACAGCTGTGCAAGATGTGCATGATGTGTGAGATGACAGCTGCACTTATAAGCAAGCACCAAAGGCGTTTACAAGCTCCTGACTGCATTGATGAAAGTCCAACTGACCAATTTTTGTTACCACCCATGAGGGAGGGAATGTTATGGTAAATTCTGTTAAGTTTCAGCACTGTGATTCAGATCATCCGATCACAAAGAGCTTTATATCGCCATCAGTTTCTTGCCATGAAGGTGTCACTTTACACTGCCCCCGATTGATCCAGCATATAGAGTAGCAGTAGCAGCTATCTCTGTTTGAGTGTGCATGATTTTGGCATCAGCATTTTGTTTCGTATTTTCCCTTTGCCATAATATATTTTCATCTTTTTTTCAAGATGGCATGTTGATGATGTGTCAAAAAAACATGTTGTGTCAAAAATTTTTACAACAAATGTTTTCAGCATTGGATTTATGGTATTATATTGAGACAGCTAAGATGTGAAAATGATTATTGCCCACAGGGTTAAAGGTATAAAAATCACAAAATATGATTGCATATAAATGGCTGCAATGATGTTGATCAAGTTTGGACAAATATACAGAAGCCATATTAGGGATTTTGGATAATATCTCTATAATTTTGTTGTACTAATGTTTAACTATCTTCAGGTCTACCATATAGCTGGTAATTTTCGAAAGGTTTTTATTTTCGGATATTTCGAAGAGGCCCTTCTCTTCGAAAATAAATTCCCACGTCCGATTGCTTTTCGAAAATAAATTCCCACAAGTGAAAGCAACAGTCCAACTTTCAGCAATTTGTTCGTGTATTCCTCGAGTTTTAGCTCAGTATTACTGATGATAATGGGTAAACTGTATCATTACTGTACCAATATGCCCTTGGTTTCAAGGCGGAATCTTTTAGTAAGGCTGAGATTTCGCCATGCGGATTTTAAAAGATTGTGTAATCAATCCCTCATGTAAATGACTCACAGTAGTGGTCGCGTGTTTTATGGGCGCGCGCTTTGTGCTTCTTGGCCTCGTGCTTGATCACTACTGTGAGTCTTGATATGTATGATTTTTTTTTCCTGAGCACATCAGCAGTGCTGGCTGCTCAGTAGCACATCAGCAGTGCTGGCTGCTCAGTAATAACAAATTAACTAATCAATTAAATTAATAAAGATCACCCTGTAGAGAGTTCAGCTAAAAGAAGTCACCTTGTAGAGAGTTCAGCTATGAACAGATCACCCTGTAGAGTTCAGCTAGAATTAAGTCACCCTGCAGACTTGAGAGAGATCAGCTAGAAACAAATCATCCTGTAGAGAGATCAGCTAGAAGAAGTTGCTTTGTATGTAGAGAGTTTAGCTACAAAATAATCACCCTGTAGAGAGATCAGCTAGAAGAAGTCACCTTGTAGAGAGTTCAGCTACATAGAAACCACCATGTAGATAGTATGAGTTTCTATGGTGCTAATAGCTAATTCTAGTAATTTTGTGTCTTCTCATACATAAACCAGACCACTTGATGTTACAACATAACTCTGTTTGATACAGGGACACATGAGAGTAGCCTGTATGACACTCTTCCCAGTATACGTATGTATAAAGTATGTTGATCACCATATAAATATGTGTGCACAGTGTAACAACAGTGGTGAGTAACAGCCATTATTACTTCAATGTTTAGTCACAATTTTTACAACTATGCTAATGAGTTGTGGTTTTGGTCTGCAGGTCAAATTGTTTTTAAATCTTTTGCTAATATAAATGTTTCTTTAGATAATTACTACTACTACTACTACTATGATGACAGTGTCACATTGTCTGTTGGAGCTATTGCTGGTATTTCTGTTGGTGCTGTTCTACTATTTATAATTATCACGTTACTGATTGTTGGTAGTATCTGTGTGAGACGCTACTATGTGAAAAGAAAGGTCCGTACATATGGAGTTACAAATCAAGATGTAATAGCCGAAGAGACTGGCAATATAATATCATCAGATTCCCTACAACCTCAACCCACTGCTATTAGCTATAATCAACTTGCTGAAGACTCTACTATCAAAACTACAACTTCTGATGAGTTGCTACCTGAATTTACTCCAACAAACCCATCTCCTGTTTATGCTCCCAATGATGCTCTGCCAGTGACACCTGCTACTCAAGATGTTGTGCAGTGATTGTTTTACTAGTAACTGCAATGTATTAACCTTCTGTCTCATTACTGTGTTTAGATTTACAACAGGACGTTTTACTCAGGTTGTTTTATTAGATACTATTGACTGCAGTAATTGTTGTAAGCCAGTACAGAGATATGATGCATGCATGCATATTATCATTCCTTTCAGAAAAAAAACTGTAAAAATTTATAAATATGTGTGTAAGAGAGATAGTTACCATACTGAGCTTAGTGGAAAATTTACATGCATACTAATCAAATAATGATGCAGTCACAATTCACACTGTAGACATGTGATCCTGTGGTTTCAAATTTGTTTGGGTACCCTCATTTCTTTCAGTAGTAAAACAGTTCTACATTGTGTCATCCATTCTGGAGGTCCATCACAAAAGACTTGTTTAATAAAGGCCACTCAATCAGAACATGTAATTTATTTGTACATGCAAACTGCACAACAACTATTTGAGTACAGAATTTTTATTTATAAAAAGTCAACATATTTTGTGTCACCTGGAATTGTGCTCCAAGATATCTTGGTATATTCCACAAATCTATATATATATATATATATACATTCTTAATGCTGAAAACAGAAGTGCAAATTAAAGTAGAGTCCACTCCCACATTGAATTACAAACTGAATAATTCATCCCCAAGCCTTGTGATGCTGGGCATGTATATAGTTGCTCCAATTGGGAGATCTAAGATTAGAGTTAGGGGTGGGACATGGGAAAGGAGTTTTCAGATCAGTTTTAAAACATGTATTACACTAGATGGGAAAAGAATGAAACTCTATGCAATTTTTCTTATAATTGTGTTCAGTATAGCTACAGGGCTGTATTATATAGTTATACAACGGCCACGGGTGCTCTGCCTGGTATAAACGCATGAGCCTGAGGGCCGTTAGGCCCGAAGGCAAGTGCGTTTATACAGGCAGAGCACGAGTGCACGTTGTATAACTGTTATGTACCACTCACCTAATAGGTGGGGAGAGTCTCACAAGACAGCTGTAACACTTATAAAGGCCAGGTTTCTAACATCGATTGTGGGTAACCAAGCCAGACGTTGCGATGACGTTCCCCCTGCAGTACTGAGATATTGAAAGCTAGTACGCTATGGGTTATATCACTAACCTGAATTCGCTGTTGGACTCTCATCATGTAGTGCTCAGCATGCCAGTGTACCATACAGACTAAGCACCAGACTAATCACCAGTGATTCTCTCGAGCAAAAAAAAGCAGCTAAATAGATGGTTTAAGTAAACAAAACCTAACTACTAAACAATACTAGTCTAATTCTTACTATTCACACTGGCTAAGCTCGAATCTGGTGGCATGACAAAACTGGTTCCCACAATCGAACGTAAAGGTTAGTATTATTTAGAATATATTTGTTTTATTGAGTCATTGTCGAAGTGGACTACAGTTTAATCTGGGCTAAGATGGCACCAGACTAGTAAGGTGTATAAGTACGTTTATATATATGTAGACTAGGGTTGTGGCCACCCGCGTTGGCTTTTTCGATCACCATTGGCTGCTTGTAAACATTATACGTATTGGTGACGTTATGGCCCACAATCGACCTTTAATGTCAGGCTATAAAAGAATTCGAGTGATCTGTGAAGTGTCTTTCCACCTATTAGGTGAGGTGTCGTAGTGGTCTTCGCCACCGGCACTTGTGCTATGCTGCACAAAACCGCAGCCAGTGCAATATCTGTATATTGCACTGCGGTCGGTGCATTATACCTTATAATGCACTCGTTGTGGTCTAAAAAACCGCAACCAGTACGTTATAAGTTATAATGCACTCGCTGCGGTCTGCAGCAGTGCAATAGACAAATTATGGCACTGGTGGTGCCTTTGAACAGCCCACGCAGAGTGGCACTCTGTGTGGGTAGTTCAAAGGCACCGACAGTGCCATAATTTGTATATTGCACTGCTGCAGACCGCAGGGAGTGCATTATAACTTATAACGCACTGATTGTGGTTTTGTAGACCACAAAAAGTGCATTATAAGTTATAATGCACCGACCGCAGTGCAATATACAGATATTGCACTGGCTGTGATTTTGTGCAGCATAGCACAAGTGCCGGTGGCGAAGACCACTACGACACCTCACCTAATAGGTGGAAAGGCACTTCACAGATCACTCGAATTCTTTTATAGCCTGACATGTAAAGGTCGATTGTGGGCCATAACGTCATCAATACGTATAATGTTTACAAGCAGCCAATGGCGATCGAAAAAGCCAACGCGGGTGGTCACAACTCTAGTCTACATATATATAAACGTACTTATACACCTTACTAGTCTGGTGCCATCTTAGTCCAGATTAAACTGTAGTCCACTTCGACGATGACTCAATAAAACTAATATATTCTAAATAATACTAACCTTTACATTCGATTGTGGTAACCAGTTTTGTCATGCCACCAGATTTGAGTTTAGCCAGTGTGAATAGTAAGAATTAGACTAGTATCGCTTAGTAGTTAGGTTTTGTTTACTTAAACCGTCTATTTAGTTGCTTTTTCCGCTCGAGAGAATCACTATGGCGATTAGTCTAGTGCTTAGTCTATATGGCACGCTGGCATGCTGAGCACTACATGATGAGAGTCGAACAGCGAATGCAGGTTAGTGATGTAACCCATAGCGTACTAACTTTCAATATCTCAGGTGGCTGCAGTACTGCATGCAGGGGGAACGTCATCGCAACGTCCAGCTTGGTTACCCACAATCGATGTTAGAAACCTGGCCTTTATAAGTGTTACAGCTGTCTTGTGAGACTCTCCCCAACTATTAGGTGAGTGGTACATAACAGTTATACAACGTACACTCGTGCTCTGCCTGTATAAACGCACTTGCCTTCGGGCCTAACGGCCCTCAGGCTCGTGCGTTTATATCAGGCAGAGCACTCGTGGCCATTGTATAACTATATATTAAACACCTTTACAATCTGATAGTCACCAGTGACAGAGGAATTGAAGTTGTGCTGATGTAAGGAAAAGGCTGACCAGAGTATATTGAACTTTGAAGCTGGTGTCATTTTAGCTTTCATGACATCTCAAAGTTCCTATTCAGTATACATAATTTTAACTTTAAGCAGTTCAACTAAAACATCAACTTATCTAGCCAAAAGTGGCATATTAAGTTATTTGTTGTGAAGTTGTACATGTTACTACATATCTGTAAAGCTAACAACTATACAGCATTTATACACAGTACTGAAACAACAGACTTTTGCACTTTTGTAAAGTGGAAAGATATGTGCACAATTCTCAAATCAGAGGTACACGATTTGACCCTAAGTAGGGGAAATTTTATTCTTTGTATATAAGACTAGTTTTAGAAGCATATTTATGAAGCAGTTCAACTGCTCTAAAGAGGGAGTGCCTATATTATATGCTTAATATGCACTCTCATCAGAATTTTCACTGTGCATTAGCTATATACTGAAAGCTCAAAACTGGGTACCAGTACATTTTTATGTTTTGGCAGGACAAAATCTGGCAGTTTGAAGTACACTTAAAAGAATTATTGGGAACCCTGTCTGTCATGGTTGTTTTCAACAACAGTCTCATGCTATTAAATGAAGCTTCATACATCCCACAATTGCAAGTCATAGGTAACACTGGATAACATGGTTTTAAATACATTTTGCACATTCATAGCTGACAAGTACAGTGATCAAACATCACTGTTTTGGCAGTAGTGTACAATTCTGATCTATTCAGCCACACTGTCCAGACAATAAAATTAACCAGTCAATAGTCAACATTGACCTGAAATTGGCTGATTGTCAAACATTATTTCAAGCCCTGGACTCAGCATGATCGTGAAGTAACTTGTATTTGAGAGTTAAGAAAATATTGTCTTTTATATACCAAGATCATCTCACAAAGTTGACTACATGCTTCATTATAGATGGGAGTGAAAAGACGTGATATTCTTATACCAATTTATTAATAACACTTAGCTTCAGTAATAATTTTGATCCTTTTTTATTTTTCAAGATCCATAACATGAGGTCACAGTTTTATGTGTTAGCAATATACAAAACACAAACCGGATGCCTTAATTGTATGTAGTGATTTTTTGCAATATGCACAACTATTAACAGTGCACATGGTATAATATAGTTGATGTTGTGGAATCCCTTTTATAAAGAAATGGCTTTTACAAAGAGAATAACATTTTATCTAATGTATCATCTTTATAATTATAGTTATGCCTTTACTTATGATCCTTCTTAATTAAATCAACAATAATAAACTTATCCCAGACAGCTACATCAACCCTTGCATGATCTCTTACAATCACAACAAGTTGTTTCAATCTTAAGACACCTATTAGCTACCACTTTGTGATTGGAATAGTATGCAGTGTAACTACCCCCGGATCTCAACATAAAACTGGACTAACTAATTTTTGATTTTTACTAACCCCCTGTACAGTAGTGTGATGCTCTTCAGGAGTTATAGGCATTTGAGCACGCTCGCCTTACAGCTCTCTCTCACTCAGTAGTGCGTGGCTCAAGCCTATCCCCCCCAAGGTTAATTTCACTTGGCGTTTCTATCTCTGGTGCTAGTAAGCCTAGCTAATTTATTTCCATTGTCAGCATTTCGTATGTATACCTTTCTACTAGTGACCATCTTCTTGAATGTTCTCATGGCATGCACATTTATAAACATGATGCACCAGTTGATATTGCCTACCCGGCATGCTCTGTCCCAGAGTCATCCACTCATCCTGGAGTTGAATGTATCTTATTATGATAACTCTTGCCCTGGCTATGTGTATCTTCCAGATTTTCAGCATGGCCGCCCTGTATACTTCTTCACACATTTATTCCTCCTCTTCAAGTGCTAGAATAGCTAGCTGCTGCAGCTGAGATGGAAGCATGGTGTGACTTTATCCCATTTGCTGTGGAAACTTTTGATGTTTGGTCTCCTTTTTTAGTTTTTACTCTTCGAGCTCTTTACTCCATTGATGAATGCACTACTGCCGGGAGTGGTGCTTTTAAAACTAAATGGCTTGAAGAAACTTGCTGCAACAACATTCAGTGTACAACATTTGGATACTATTACATTACTGGGCAGCTCTGCAGTGTGGTGGTTCCCTTTTTTGCTTCATAGTTTTGTAACTGACTAAGGCTGTTACTACCCAGTCGACTGGACTACTGGAGTGAAACTCTGGACTAACATATCGTTGGATTTTACACATTTTTGGTTGGATTTATTTAAAGTCTTGCTAGCTAAAGGTATGTCAGGGATCCTTCAGCTCACAACTAAATGCTGGATAGTAGCAGTGAAGTAAGTGTCTAAGGATTTCACTACTCCTCTACAACACTTACCCTTGTGCATATAGTAATGCTGCAGGCAATGATAGCAATGATTAACTAGTGATATAGAGTGGCAAGTAATGCTGTGGCAATTCTAATAAATTTATAGTAGGCCATCTAGCACATACAAGTATGGCAGGCAGAAAGAATTCTTTAGTTGTGCACCAGACAATTTTGTATATTAAAATTTTAACCTAGGTAGATTGTTCCAGTACAGGACTGTGTAGCTTGCATATCTCAAATTGTATAGCATCCCCAAAAGTCACTCAAGGATATTATTGGCAAGTTGCAATTGATCATTGGTCAATCATTGCTATTACGGCCCTGCAGAATCACAAATAAGGAGTGTATAAGTGTTGTAGAACAGTAGTGAAATCCTAATGAAGGCAGTTTTCACATATTCCACTGTTCCTACAGTATGTCCTATTCAGCATTAAATTTTGTAACTTGCTCTCAAGGCTTGCTGATGGTTCTTATCTAGCAAGATTCAATACATTAAACTGAAGTGTGTAGAAAACCCAAAATATGTCAGTCCAGTAGTGTTCTCGGCTGTCAAGTGCCAGTCCAGTGAATATAGTAACACCCAGAGATGATTTGATTTATTATTTTATATTCACAACAATCGACACAATGCTGTTCCTCCTTGTTGGAGTGATGCAAAAAAAAAACTACAACAACAAACTAAACATACATGCATATATAAACACAAAGCAAGACAATAACAAACATTGCACCACACACAAACAACACTGAATTACATGACAAGAAATGGCTTTTCATTTCGTCTCAAAAGCCTCTAAAAGAGTGAAGTTCTTTAATGTCAGTTGGCAAGGAATTCCACAAATGAGTAGCTTTGTACCGAAAAAATCTTTGAGTAAAACTTAAATTACATCTGACTGGGTAGGCAAACTATGGTGCAGTCCTAGTGTTGTTAGTCTGATTGCCAAACCGAATCAGAGGGAGAAGTGGAATCAAGACACACGGTAGTGTGTCGTGCGGCCCAAGAAGCCGGCGCGTAACACCCGTGAGTATAAGTATATTGACAGGAAGAAAGAAAACGCAATTTTCGCACCTCCGTAGCTCTGTACTTCCTTGATGAAACAAGACGATGTTTGCTGTGGACATGCCCTCCAACTGCAGCGCTCCACATTCCAAATTTGAGCGAAATCGCTTCCAGCGTTCCCGAGATATGCGACTTCAAAAATTGGCTCAGTTTCTTCGTTTTTTTTCCTTCTTATTTTTCTTTTTCTTGTCGTACACTTACAAAAACTGCTATAAAACGCGAACGCGAACGCCAAATCCAATTGCCTTGAAATTTGGCACACAGAAGGGAGATATAAAGGCGCATCTCGGTACCAACTTTGGCTGGAATACGATAAAGAGTTATGAGCGATTATTCACGATAAATAACACCAATATGTTGTCACGCCTACAGGGTAAACCGCGTATGGGAAGAAGCTGAAAATCGGTGGGTGAATAGGTTAACTATTGAACCTCAAACCTTTTGTGATTTGAAAGAAATCGAGCTAAAAAAACAGGAAGATACAACGAAAAAACCAACAGTGTGTAACAATTACGCAATCGAGATTAGCTAATAAAAAAAAAAACCACTGCTTACCACGCCTACCAGATAAACCGCTTGGGGTAATCCTTTGAAAATCGTTGTACAGATGGAGTAATCATCTTAGAAAGGCTCATCAATGGTGTAGAAGAATCAGACTTAAAGCCACGGGGTTATAACACGAAATCCAACTTGGTGCAGCAAGTGAGAGATCGAGATACTCTAATAGAGCAGTCATCCTAATAGAGCAGTCACCCTGCATGAAGAGAATTCAAGAGATCAGCTAGAAACAAGAAACCTGTATAAAGATCAGCTACACACAAGTAACCCCGTAGAGAGATCAGCTAGAAGAAGTTACCTTGTAGGGAGTTCATGCAACTATGGAAAGAGATAGTTCAGCTAGAAGAAACCACCTTGTAGAGTTCAGCTACAAAGAAACCACCATGTAGAGAGTTCAGCTACAAACAAATCGACCTGTGGAGAGATCAATAGAAGAAGTTACCTAGCAGAGAGTTCAGCTACAAAGAAACCATCATGCAGAGAGTTCAGCTACAAACAAATCTCCCTGTAGAGAGATCAGCTAGAAGAAGTTATCTTGTAGATAGTTCGGCTACAAACAAATCACCCTGTAGAGAGATCAGCTAGAAGAAGTTAACTTGTAGAGAGTTCAGCTACAAAGAAACCATCATTTAGAGAGTTCAGCTTCAAACAAATCACCTGTAGAGAGTTCAGCTACAAACAAATCTCCGTGTAGAGAGATCAGCTATAAGAAGTTACCTTGTAGAGAGTTCAGCTACAAACAAATCACCCTGTTGAAAGATCAGCTAGAAGAAGTCACCTTGTAGAAAGTTCAGTTACAAAGAAACCACTATGTAGAGAGTTCAGCTACAAACTAGTGACCTTGTAGAGACATCAGCTAGAAAAGTTACCTTGTAGAGAGTTCAGCTACAAAGAAACCATTCTGTAAAGAGCTCAGCTGCAACAAATCACCTGTACAGAATTCAGCTACAAACAAATCACCCTGTAGAGAGGTCAGCTAGAAGAAATTACCTTGTAGATAGTTCAGCTACAAAGAAACCACCATGTAGAGAGTTCAGCTGCAAAGAAATCACCCTGTAGAAAATTCAGCCACAAACAAATCTCCCTGTAGAAAGATCAGTTAGAAGAAGTTACCTTTTAGAGAGTTCAGCTACAAAGAAACCATTCTGTAAAGAGCTCAGCTGTGAACAAATCACCTGTAAAGAATTCAGCTACAAACAAACCACCCTGTAGAGAGATCAGCTAGAAGAAGTTACCTTGTAAATCGTTCAGCTACAAACAAATCACCCTGTAGAAAGATCAGCTAGAAGAAGTTACCTTGTAGAGAGTTCAGCTACAAAGAAACCACCATGTAGAGAGTTCAGCTGCAAAGAAATCACCCTGTATAAAATTCTTCCACAAATAAATTGCCCTGTAGAAAGATCAGTTAGAAGAAGTTACCTTGTAGAGAGTTCAGCTACAAAGAAACCATTCTGTAAAGAGCTCAGCTGCAAACAAATCGCCTGTACAGAATTCAGCTACAAACAAATCACCCTGTAGAGAGATCAGCTAGAAGAAGTTACCTTGTAGATCGTTCAGCTACAAACAATTCACCCTGTAGAGAGAGCATCTAGAAGAAGTCACCTTGTAGAGTGTTCAGTTACAAAGAAACCACCAAGGAGATTTCTGTAATCAATATATGTATTATATATATAATTTGTACATTTACTGATAAAATATTTAAAGTACATCTACTCCATCTTTTCTTCTTCCTGTGGTAAAAAAAAGATAGGTTAAAAAAGTCCCAAAGCCGGCCATAGGCCGGCTTTGGGGTATACAAATACAAAAAGAAATGAAATCTAATCCAAAACAGCCAAGCTGTAAAAAAAGTGTGCGGCCATCAAAAAGGCTACAGTGAAAAAAGATGTGAAATCCAAGGTGGCGGCCAAGAAATGGCTGTGATGGTAGGTTAATGACAATTCAGGTGAATTTTTGTGCCGCTTGGTCTTCACATCTTTTTTCACCATAGCCTTCCTGAGGGCCACACACTTTTTTTACAGCTTGGCTGTTTTGGATTAGATCCTACTTGTGGAGTGATACTGAAGAATAGATGATATGTAGATTAAACACACAGCATGATTTGTAACTGCTGAATTCAAGTCACATGGCATTGAAGCAAGGAGGGGCCCTGGCCCACACAGGCAAAGCATGAAGCAAATGAGATGATACAAACGAGTTCATTAAAAGCTTGATGATTTCACCAGGAAGTTCCTTCTTGTTGCAATTTACAAGGTGGATGATATAATACAACATCTTCTTACATACATTCACAACTTGTTCATATCACCTTAGCTGACTATCAAACACTAACCCAACTGAAAATATTTTTGTCTGTTACTAGTACATAATGTGATGTTTTCACTGAAAAGGCTGTGAGTTTCTATGTCAAGTGATGCCGAACCACATAATGCTGGATTTCTTGACATTAAGTTTTCCAGGTAGTATTCCTGTTTCTGGTCCTTCATGAATTGAAAATTGGATGAGGGCAGGAGGATTTATTAAAATTAGCCATTATGCCATTATTTATATGTATATGCAGATTAGCACGGTAAAATGTACTTTTAGCTAATAGAAAATTTTGCATCAACAAAAGGTAATAAAACTGCAAGTACATAGCTAGCTGTAACTGTACAAAACAGCAACAAAATTAATATTCATACAGGGCTGCATTGTAGAAGACACTGATCCAGAAATAAACAAAGGGAGTGGTTGACCCAGAATTTAAGTTGAGAGTCTCGATTGTCAGAAGTATTAGGAACAGTGTTATAATCTAGCTTATATGCAAGTGAAACACACATAATAATATTATGAGTAGCATGGTATTCTGCTCTTGTGTGCTGTATTAATGTGATCCCAGTACAATGTGATCATATGAAGTGCCTAAAAGCAAATAGTTCACATAATACACCTGTATGTGATATGTAGGTGATAGTCTAGGTTTGCTCCATAATGTAAACTATCATCTCGAGCTCCCACTAATCACATACCCCACAGAAAGAAACATGTTATTTTAAAGCCGATTATACTGTATTTTATATTTAATGCTGCTACATATACATATATCAAGACACACGGTAGACCCAAGAAGCCGGCACGCCACACCGTGAGTATATTTACAGGAAGAAAGTAAACGCGATTTTCACACCTTTGTAGCTCCGTGATTCCTTATCCGATTGGAACCAAAGTTGCTACAGCAGTGCCGGCTAGGTAGAGGAGTCCACATTCCAAATGTGAAGAACATCGCTACATCCATTTCCGAGATATGATCGGCCAAAGTTTGGGTTTTTTTTCTTCGTTTTTTTTCTTCTTCTACTTCTTCTTTTCGCACACTTTGCAAAATCCGCCATAAAACACGAATTCGTGCGCCAATCGGGCTGAAATTTGGCACACTTAAAGGGCTCATTAAGGCGAATCTCAGTACCAAGTTTGGTAGGGATCTGATGAACATTCACGGAGTTATTACCGATTATTTGCGTAAAATAAGGTCGAAGGTCTGTCACGCCCACAGGGTAAACCGCTAGAAGGAATGCGCTGACAATTGCTATGTAGATGGAGTAACTATCGTAGGAGTGCCTTTTTGTGGTTTGAAAGGAATCCAGTTAAAGGCCATCGAGATATGACACAAAACCCAACCTGCGTCACAATTACGCGATCGATTTTTATGAATAAAAAAACTATTAGTTTTCACGCCTACTGGGCAAACCGCTTAGAGCAGTGAGCTGAAAATCGGTGTGTAGCTGGAATAATCATCATAGAAAGTCCTTGCAGTAGTACAGAAGAATCGGATTACAAACCACTGAGTTATGATTCCAAAGCAACTACGTGTAACATATGCGAGATCGAGATACTCTAATAGAACAGTCACCCTAATAGAGCATTCAGCTAATTTATTTACTCCATTATAGAATTCTATTACATTGCAAGTTATTCTGTAGGGAGTTCAGCTGCAAACAGTTAATCTTATAGACAGTTCAGCAAGAAGCAAGTCACCCTATAGAGAGTTCAGCTACAGATATATTGTTGTAGTGATTCAGAAGAATCAGAACATTACAAGTCGCACTAGAAGAGAGTTCAGCTATAAACAAATCATGTACCCTGTGGAGAGTTTGGCTACACTCTCTAGAGAGTTCAGCTACAAACAAGTCACTGTGGAGAGAGTTCAGCCACAAAGAAACTACCCTGTAGAGAGTTTATCTATACAAACAAGTTAACCTATAGAGACCAGCTGCAAACAAGTAACCCTGTAGAGATTTCAGCTACAGACAAGTTACTTTATAGTTTATACAATGTTCAGCTACAAGTAAGTCACTCTGTAGAGAATTCAGCTACATACAAGTCACTCTGTAGAGAATTTTGCTACAAACAAGTCACAGTGTAGAGAGTTCAGCAACCAAAAACCCACCTGTAAAGAGTTCAGCTATACAAACAAGTTACTCTGTAGAGAGAACAGCTAGAAACAAGAGAGAGCTAGTTGCCCTGTAGAGATCTCAGCTGCAAAGAAACCCTTTATAGAGATCAACTACAAACAAATCACCCTGCAGAGTGTTCAGCTATAAACAAATCACCCTGTAGAAAGTTCAGGTACATACAAATCACCCTATATAGAGTTCAGCTACAAAAAAAATCACTCTGTAGAGAGTTCAGCTACAAAGAAACTATCCTGTAGAGAGTTCAGCTACAAACAAGTTACCCTACAGTGAAATCAGTTTGAAACAAGAGATTTCAGCTACAGACAAATCAACTTGTAGAGAGTTCAGCTATGAACAGATCACCAAGTCACCCTGTAGAGAGATCAGCTAGAAGAAATCACCGTCTACAGAGATCAGCTAGAAGCAAGTCACCTTGTAGAGAGTTTAGTGACAAAGAAACAATCCTGTAGAGAGTTCAGCTACAAACCAATCACCCTGTAGAGAGTTCAGCTACAAATAAATCAACCTGTAGAGAGATCAGCTAGAAACTAGACACAATATAGGGAATTCGGTTACAAGCAAATCACCCTGTAAAGAGATCAGCTACAAACAAATCACCTTGCAGTGAGTTCAGCTACAAACAAATTACCCTGTAGAGAGATCAGCTACAAACAAAACACTGTGTAGAGACTTCAGCTACAAACAAATCAACCTGTAGAGATTTCAGTTACTACCAAATCACCCACTGTAGAGAGATCAGCTACAACCAAATCACCCTGTAGAGCAGGGGCGTACAGAGGGGGGTTTCCAGGGGTTTCAGGAAACCCCTTTGGATTTTACATAGTACTCGAAACATTAAGAAATTGATACTTCAGGTTTCCAGAATCTGGAATCTGTCATGGAACAGGACACACTTTAAACTTTTATCTTAGTTAAATAATGGTTTCTAACATGATAGCAACACTTATAGCATTGTTCTGAATTGTGATTTTAGTGAAAAGATCGAGATACTCTAATAGAGCAGTCCGGCAATATAAACTACTTTAATATAACAGTTACTTAGCTGTAGTGGAAACACCTTTTCAAAATTCCTACGTACGCCCCTGTAGAGAGATCAGCTACAACCAAATCACCCAGTAGAGAGATCAGCTACAAACAAATCACCCTGTAGAGAGATCAGCTACAAACAAATCACCCTGTAGAGAGTTCAGCTGCAAACAAATCACCCTGTAGAGAGTTCAGCTACAAACAATTCACCCTCTGGAGAGTTCAGCTACAACCAAATCACAGTTCAGCTACAAACAAATCACCCTGTAGAGAGTTAAGCTACAAACACATCACCCTGTAGAGAGATCAGCTACAAACAAATCACCTTGCAGTGAGTTCAGCTACAAACAAATTACCCTGTAGAGAGATCAGCTACAAACAAAACACCGTGTAAAGACTTCAGCTACAAACAAATCAACCTGTAGAGATTTCAGTTACAAACAAATCACCCACTGTAGAGAGATCAGCTACAACCAAATCACCCTGTAGAGAGATCAGCTACAAACAAATCAACTTGCAGTGAGTTCAGCTACAAACAAATTACCCTGTAGAGAGATCAGCTACAAACAAAACACCGTGTAGAGACTTCAGCTACAAACAAATCAACCTGTAGAGATTTCAGTTACAAACAAATCACCCACTGTAGAGAGATCAGCTACAATCAAATCACCCTGTAGAGAGATCAGCTACAAACAAATCACCCTGTAGAGAGATCAGCTACAAACAAATCACCCTGTAGAGAGTTCAGCTGCAAACAAATCACCCTGTAGAGAGTTCAGCTACAAAAAAAAATCAACCTGTAGAGAGATCAGCTATATAGACACTAGACACAATATGTGACCAGATTTTACAGAACCGATCCAAATCGCACATCAGGCAAAATCAAACTAACACCACCAGTGGATAGCTACACTATCGTACTACAAGTTTTGACCCTCAGCACTACTCAAACTACACGAGGCTGGTTTTTACACACGCCTTTTCTGGGTGGTGTGGAGTGCTCAAATGGCGGTTTCAGGCCTTGTGAAGGACCTGGCTTGGCAAGAGTCAGTGGTTTACTGGTGGACAGCCTTATAATGTTGACCAGACGTGTTCTCTGCTGATTTTGCTACATATCAGCCACTAAGGAGCCAGCACAGCCCTGTAATCTGGTGTCTGGACTCCAATCGTGGTCTGCCTCCATTTTGAGGTCTAACTTTTGCCCTCCCCGCCACCCCCCAGCCTCCACCCCTTTGTGAGCACTCGTGATACTACTTCGCTCGTCCAACTGCTCAGATTTTCTATCTTATTTGGCGGGAAACTGTACAAGCAGCTACAAGTACTGGAACTGGCTTGAAAGGTAACTGATTGATGCATCTTTTGTGTAAATTTCATACGCGTGCTTGCTATCCTTGGAGAGTTATGCTGGCTTGAATTCTTTAAAACCGTTTATCTCGAAACTTCTAATGTGCGATTTGGATCGTTTTTCCAAAATCCAGTCACATATAGGGAATTCAGTTGCAAGCAAATCACCCTGTAGAGACTTCAGTTTCAAACACATCACCCTGTAGAGAGATCAGCTACAAACAAATCACCTTGCAGTGAGTTCAGCTACAAACAAAGTACCCTGTAGAGAGATCAGCTACAAACAAAATACCTTGCAGTGAGTTCAGCTACAAACAAATCACCCTGTAGAGAGTTTAGCTACAAACAAATCAACCTGTAGAGAGATCAGCTATATAGACACTAGACACAATATAGGGAATTCGGTTACAAGCAAATCACCCTGTAGAGAGTTCAGCTACATACACATCACCCTGTAGAGAGATCAGCTACAAACAAATCACCTTGCAGTTAGTTCAGCTACAAACAAGTTACCCTGTAGAGAGATCGGCTACAAACAAAACACCTTGTAGAGACTTCAGCTACAAACAAATCAACCTGTAGAGATTTCAGTTACAAACAAATCACCCACTGTAGAGAGAGCAGCTACAACCTAAATCACCCTGTAGAGAGATTAGCTACAAACAAATCACCCTGTAGAGAGATCAGCTACAAACAGATCATCATCCTGTAGATAGTTCAGCTATAGATACAAGTCACCCTGTAGTAGGAGAAGTCACCTTGTAGAGAGATCAACTAGAAACAAGTCACCTTGTAGAGACCAGCTACAAAGAAACCATCCTGTAGAGAGTTCAGCTACAAACAAATCACCCAGAGAGTTCAGCTATGAACAGATCACCCTGTAGAGAGTTCAGCTATACAAGTCACCCTGTAGAGAGATCAGCTAGAAGCAAGTCGCCTTGTAGAGAGTTCAGCTACAAAGAAACCATCCTGTAGAGAGTTCAGCTACAAACAAATCATCCTGCATAGAGTTCAGCTGCAAATAAATTACCCTGTAGAGAGTTCAGCCACAAACAAATCACCCTGTAGAGTGTTCAGCTAGATAAAAGTCACCCTACAGAGAGATCAGGTCACCCTATAGAGAGATCAGCTAGAAGAAGTGATCTTGTAGAGAGTTCAGCTGCAAAGAACCCACTCTGTAGAGAGTTCAGCTAGAAATAAGTTACCCTATAGAGAGATCAGCTAGAACCAAGTCACCCTGTGGAGATTTCAGTTACAAACAGATCATCCTGTAGATAGTTCAGCTAGATACAAGTCACCTTGTAGAGAAATCAGCTAGAGGAAGTCATCTTGTAGAGAGCCAGCTAGAAACAAGTCACCTTGCAGAGAGTTCAGTGACAAAGAAACTATCCTGTAGAGAGTTCTTCTACAAACAAATCACCCTGTAGAGAGTGCAGCTACAAACAAATCAACCTGTAGAGAGTTTAGCTACATTTCAAGTCTCTTAGTAGAAAGATCAGCTGCGAACAAGTTATCCAGTAGGGAATAATAGACATGTAATAAATATATTTATATAATTACTGATAAAATCAAAAACAGTTGAAGTATTAAAAATCTGCTCTGTCTTTTTATTCTTTCTGTGGTAAAGAAATAGGATAGGTTAAAAAAGCCCCAAAACCAGCCTATGGCCAGCTTTGGGGTATACAAATACAAAAAGAAGTGATATCTAATCAAAAACAGCCAAGCTGTAAAAAAAGGTGCGGCCCCTAAAAAGGCCAAGGTGAAAAAAGATGTGAAATCCAAGGTGGCGGCCAAGAAATGGCTGTGATGGTAGGTTGATGGTAAAAAATTTAATAACGACAATTCAGGTGAATTTGGTGCCGCTTGGTCTTGGCACAAAATTCCCCCGTATCCAACAATTAAGCGACTTTTAATAAAAAAAAATTTATTGACAAGATACACGCGTCTACACTGGAAGCAGGTTTTCAAGGCTCTGTTAACTTATGGAGCGTCAGATAACTTTTAAACCTTTCCCAGGTTCTAGCAGGAATGGCCAGCATGACATCTACTTTCACGTAAAATGTAACAGCTTAATACGGCCTTCTTCATGGTACAAAGTAGGGGGTTTAACATTACACATAGAACCATTGGCAATGAAAATATTGGCTCACCCCAACAATCCAGGCGCGAACTTTTTAACGAATCCAGGTTATACCAGGCTAGATCTATCCTTTCTTGAATACTTCAGCTAGCTATACCGTTCGTGACGAACGTTTTACACGGTACAAATAATTTTATAAAAATCACCATCTCAATCCCGGCTGAGCACTGATTAATAGTGACGCGCGCGCTATATTGCGTGGGCGAGTTGCAATGGAGAAGCATTCCGTTCTTGAATGTTTAATTCATCAACTTTTCAATGGTCAATAGTCCTTGTACATCATGCTAATAATTTTTTGATCACGTGATACATCTTTGTATTTTGTACATGTAATCAAATAAATATTTTTTAAAAATGGTCATTATAAAAATTTCAAGTTAGTTGTTTGCAGTTCTCCGACATATAAACCTGTGGAAAAAACAGTCACATTTAAATTGGTGAATTTAAAAAAAATCTTTATCACGCACACACTACACACACACACACACACACACACACACACTACACACACACACTCTACACACACACACACACACACACACACACACACACACACACACACACTACACACACACACACACACACACACACACACACACACACACACACACTACACACACACACACACACGCACCCACACACACACACACACACACACACCCACACACACACACACTACACACACACTACACACACACACACACACTACACACACACACACACACACACACACACTACACACACACTACACACACACACACTTCACTACATATTCACATAAAAATAAAACACTACAAGGTATGGTAATGGTTGTTTACATTGGTTAATTTTATGGTGCGCCACAGGGGCGTAGCCAGGATTTTTTGAAGGGGGGTTCCAGCACCAGAATTGAGTTACTAGAAGCAGGGGTCTGGGGGCGCAGCCCCCAGCCGCTGAGAGCCTTTCAATATTTTAATGAAACAAAACTCAGCAAATTGCTATATTTTATGCAAAAAGTACATTAATTATGATGCATTAAGTACCCCTGGGATGAAGGTAGTACTAGATAAAGTCACCTAGTGGAAACAGATAGCATAACACATAGAGACACATATAGTAATCTGTAAGTGATGGTTATATCTCACTGTGGTATAAGAGCCATGAATCCACTGATACAAATGACAATCAAAACAAGAGATAATAAACATCTTAATGATTAAGACA
Organism: Dysidea avara; assembly: GCF_963678975.1. NCBI lineage: Eukaryota > Metazoa > Porifera > Demospongiae > Dictyoceratida > Dysideidae > Dysidea > Dysidea avara. The sequence goes on along the minus strand of NC_089279.1, from coordinate 22,798,317 downwards.
AAATACACATTACAAGCATACAGGGGCCTAGACACAAGGGTACCATGTGCTGATGGATCAGTACAGGAGCCCTGGAAAGACTTACATTAACTAAAATTAAATTAAATTACAATACACCAAAAAAAAATCTACATATATCTATATGTAATACTTAAAGTTTACCTAAGGTGGTCTAAAGGATCCCAGTCCAGGGAGGCTCTAGAATTAAAAATTCTGTAAGAACAGGACACAGCAATGCGAACTGCCTGCTCAAACAAAAATCTTACGATTTTCTTTGGCACTTCACAAGCAGTAGCCATTTGAGCAATTGTTTCTGACAAAAAGTGGCCTAAACAACCAATTTCAATGGGAACAAGATTGACAGTTAACCCAGAAAGCTGAAGGTCATATTGCAAGGAGCTATATCGATCTTCCTATCTAGCTCTAGCAGCAAGAAGATGTTGCTGGGTATTAGTTGGTACTGTCAATTCGAACAAATCATTAGAAACCAATACCAAGTCAGGCCTGCTGAGGGTGGAGGAAAGAGTGGTTGGGATGGTATTAGGGGGGGCTGGAACTAGCTAGATAACCTGGAAGGTCTGTAACTATACAAATATGCATAGCATGAATTCATTTTGTATAACACAAGTGATAAATTACTGGAGCTCTATATCTTTAAACACTGCACACCAAAGCTATAGCAGTATATATAAGGTTATGCTAAGTTTTGCATTTAATGTTGGAATGTCTGAAAAACTTCATATGGACATGGATATTTACATGCATGTTCTATTAGAATATACCCGACTGCTCTATTAGAGTATATACCTGACTGCTCTATTAGAGTATATCGATCTTTTAAACAAGTTTTGAAGAGGGCTCATGTTACCTCTGTAAATCCTTCCCTGAGAGATGAATGTAAGTTTTATCAATTGTTGTGCTGTGCCATTACACTATATTGCTCACTCATTTTGTCCTGCCACACTAAATGGTGTGTTAGAATCCTGCTTGCAGAAGTCTAAATTTTACAGGGGGGGTTCCTGAACCCCCCGGAACCCCCCCTCCCTATGCTCCTGCGCCACATATAGCAACAAGGGAAATGTGTATCTGTGATCAAGAATTTAATTTAGATTGTAATATCATAATTAGATGGTCACACTATCTTTGTCAACTAGAGATGAACTGGCTTTTGGTAAAAAGCGAGGGGTAGCCAATGCCTTGGGACTCTTGTATGCTATGTGAGAAATCCAATCAGAAATACACAAATATATTAGAAACCAAATACTAAATCCAAAATCATGTTAAAATAATGGAGAAAGTGAGTTTAACAAAGTAGACAATGATCGATCATGAATAACTAGAACAAGATGTAGATCAACAACTGTACAGGTAGTTACTAGTTAGCAATGTCACTAAATGCTTTTAAAAATACATAAAGATTGGGAGTCTCGTACACACCATTTGGGTGCTTTTCGTGGGCGTTGGCAACCCCTCTGGTACACCATTTCTGTGTTTTGCGTGGGCGTTGGCTACCCCTCGGGAAAAATAAAATAATGAAAGACTATACAGAAGCTGATCTGTACAGAAGATGAGCCCTGCACAGCTACGTGGGCTTCATTTTACAAAGCATACACTCACCTTATTTGCACATTGCCCAATCGTCATCATGGACGCTTCCACCTCCCACCGTGCACTAAAGTAATAGAAACAAACATCATTAAATAATATAAGCATTAATATTATTATAGCATAACACAGCAGCACAATATTACAGCATGATAAACAAACCAAAGTATTTATACAGAAAACTATGTCATAGACATTTAATCGTCCCCTCCCCTCCACACCCTCCCACCCACCCACCCCCTATACAATATACATGCTATACAGGTGAGCATATAACAGTTGCTAAAATTAACAGGTTTTTGTAGAATCAGTTTTATTTTTAAAATTCTAATTGAACAAACAGTACATTTTCATACTGTAGCTGAATGACATTAAAATACATTGAATTGTCTGATATGCTGAATTGTCGTTATTAAATTTTTTACCATTAACCTGCCATCACAGCCATTTCTTGGCCGCCACCTTGGATTTCACATCTTTTTACACCTTGGCCTTTTTAGGGGCCGCACCTTTTTTTACAGCTTGGCTGTTTTTGATAGGATATATATATATATATTCATGTAATAAAATACATATCAACTCCATCTATCTGGTGATAGTGGATGATTTGGTAGGTGTGCAGAGTTCAATATCTTTTTTTGATTTATCCCTTATTAGAGCTTGGAGGGGTAAGACGTTTTGGGGGCTGATACCAGAGAGGAGCAAAATAAAAGTTTTTCCTCCCCAAAATTCATAGGCCTTCTATGTGGAGTACAGCTATGAACCCTGCACTATCACATTTCTAGCTACAATATTCTAGAAATGGAGAACACAGTCAGGATGCTGCCATGTCACCTGTGCTATAAGGGTTAGAGTTGGAACCTACTGTGGTAGTTAAAGGTCATGAATCAAAATGATAACTTAATCTGGTAGTCAAATTAAGTTGCTCTCTCCCCACTCCCATCTGAGGACTAGGATAATTCCTAACCCCTAATTCCCTTAAAAGAGTCAGTTTTGCTGAGCCAAAATTGCAGTATTCTGCTTCAAGCAATACCTCTTGCATGCTTTTTTCCCCATGCTGCTTCCTAATAAAGAAGCATGTAACTAAGCAAACATACAGCAAGTACATACACAACAGCTATATTATAATAATAATAATACACTGTATATAGGACACCTGGTTAGCAGAGGGTGGGAGGGAATTTCTTCTAGACTTACTGAGACCACTTTCCACAACTTGATTACTTACTAAGTTAATCACATCCGCTCTGAGCATGTGTTTCGCCTTTTTAGTTATCTCTAATCTTATACCCCACACAGTACCAATTGCACGCTGGCCCCTTCCGCATCATTAACTTAGTTTAATATGATTAAACTTCAATAAACAATCCTCTGTTGTATGTAGGAGATGATAGTCTAGCACAATGTAAACTATCATCTCCCACTAATCACATACCCCACAGAAAGAAACACGTCATTAAAACCAATTATACTGTATTTCCTATTAAATAACCGACTCTAAAATTTATGCAACTCACTAACTTTGGTGCACTCACATTTTGCCATAGTTGTAGGATAATTTGCTGGCAATTATACCCAAAGAATAATGGTAGCTACATAAACTAAAATTGATTCAGCCATAAAGCAGACCCCGCCATACGTACTTTCTTTCAAGAACTCCTCTGCATATAGTGGTATTCAGTTGTGATTAGCATTATAGAATTATTTCAGTATCAAATATTGTATGTCTGAGTGGCTGCAAGGTCATGCATGGTTGGTGGTTGGCCACCCCCCTTAATCAGCCTCTAGCTGATTGTAGACAGCTGGTAATCTAATGTATGGAACAAATTCACACAGTAAATTGCAATCTTCTCTTCCAGCATCCCTAATTTTTTGTTCTTGATTAGTGAAAACTTCCTTGGCAAATGCTTTTGCAGCTTTCAAGTTGTTTCTTTTCATAAATCCAAGAATTTCACCCATTGGTACCTCATCAAATGTTTCATCATAATAATATTCCTTATAAGACAGAGTATTTTCCAGGAACATTCAACAGGTGGATTTCAGTACCTTGCTGGTATTTTTTTTTGGCGAGTTACAACAAATTAAAGCTAAATGAACTTATAGATGTATCCGTATAATTATACTATACACACACTAATCTATCTAAAATTATCAGTGTCTACGTACATTGTTGGTTGATTCAGTAATTCACAATGCTACATGCATGCAACTTACTTGTAATTCTTCTGAACAGTAAGAGATACTATAACACTGAAATATTCAGGCATAACACCAAATAATGGCATAACCAAAAACTGATGTGGGTGGGGAGCAGAAACAAGATTGCCATTTGGAATGTCAACAATAAATTGCAGTTGACGATTCAGTTTATAAGCAGCTTCCACTGGGGTTCTACCAGAACAAATTAGTGTGGTGTCATCTGCATAATATTATTGTAACAATACACCATCATGAAGGAAGTGTAAATTAGAAATAGCAATGGACCTAATTAAGTCACTGCCTTGAGGAATACCCCCTTAAGTTCCAGGATGAGAGCTGATTATTGTATTTCACACGATGATGTCTTGCTGTTACCCATAATCTTTAAACCATTTCAATACAGAATAGGACAAGTCATAGTCTGACATCTTCCCAATAAAATGCTGTGGTCAAGTGATGGTCTTAACTGAGTTACGTAGCTACATAGTTTGTAAGATCAGTTGATAGCTGCCACATCTAACATCCTAATTGCAAACCAGTCTTCCTACCAGTCAATCGAATACAGACTACGTAGCTACATCCCCTCCTGTTCCCTCCTACGTGTAGGAGAACTGTAACTTACACCACAAGGGTTCTCCTACACGTCTGCCGGAATTCAGTCATGGCCGAACTAGGCCAGTACACGTGACTTACCGGCTTAAGATTTTGGTCAGCGCCAACCTCGGCGCCAACTGAGACTAGTAGCTTGCCAGGGTGTCAACTAGCGGTCACTGACAAAGAAGTCGAATAGAGTACGTGAAAATTAAGCGGTGAGTTGAACATAAAACATACTGTTGATTTCATTTTCGTTTGAACATTCCGTCCGCGCCGTGAATGATTCCGTGGCAGTTTTTTTAGCCAGCAGCAGCTTACGGATTGGTCACAACCACTCAATAGAAGTCACTATAACAATAGTTTACTGAGTCCTGACTGTAACTGAAATAATTTGCGAGCATAGAGTAGATGTTGCAGTTATGAGACACGAAAATTTAAATCCATGTTGTTCCAAATGGCAATAGCCGGTTTTTTAGACTTCCAAATTAAGGCACACATATACATGTGTGCATGGTATGGCTTAATAATAATCATTCGAGCAGAAGAAAACACAGTAGTCAATGACCCAATTATGGCTGTGTATCTTGGATGGGTTATGAGACACACATATTTAATCCTCAAAAGCAAAAGGAAATCACCCACTAAGCATTGAAACTTGAGATTTAGCTAGCTATAGTTTACAGTCATTACTGTGGCTCTATCTACTGGTGGTATAAATTTAATTGTAGCAAGTAATGCTAAAAAATTAAGACATGCTCAATCAACCAATTATGGGACACTTGCAGCAATTATGAGACACCATACACTAATAATGTAGTTTACTGTATCGAACAAGGAAGAAAATGATTCCTTACAGTATTTATTGCTCACTGATAATATTTAAATTGTAAAGTATAAGTCAAGCTCCTTTACTGTATAATTTCTTTGTTGCCAACACAAGTTTGTGAGCTTAATTCCAACTAATCAAATATTTGAAATTTAATTAGCTAATAGATTTCTTACATTCATAGGCTGCTGTCGTGTTCACATAACCAAAAAACTTAGATAATGTGTGTATAGCAATGCATATGCACAGCTTTATATTCATCTCATTTTTCAGCTAGGCCCATTTTTGCAATAACTTTAATGTACTGGAGAATGTATTATAGCCCATATTTTGACAGCATGTTCACTACATAAACAAGTGTTAATGACAAGAAAATCGTGACATTGCAGCAAGGTGTCCCATAATATCTGCCGTCTCATAATACCATCACCTACTCTTTAAGGCATGGTTCATTGGTGTTCTGGCATGCACTGCTACCCATGCTGTTTGGTAACACATCATTCAGTGAACAAAATTACTTTAACGACTCACAGATAAATACTTTACTAGTATGTCAGACTCCTGCATTAATTTGTTTCCTTATGTGCCTTTACACAGCTTGGAGAATTCTAAAGGCTACCTGGTACTGTGATTGACAACTGCTCGGACAACTGCAATTAATAAGTGTGTGATTATGTCAAGTTACCCTGACAGTAGTGCCTGTCGACCACTTATTGGAGGTCCAGTACGAGTGAGGTCTAGGCAGCATGTGAGTATGACATGCATAATATCTCAGTGCATTTAAAATGCACTGCTTGTACACCAGCAGTGCATGCAAACACAAACAGCTGCTTCTATATATGGTTGTTGATGATGTGCTTGTTGGCAATGATGTTATGATCCCCCACTCCTGGGAAGTAGCATAAGTCGCTATTTATCGAACATATTTCAACAAGCGCTTATATTCCCTCACCATGACAACATACAGACTTCCAGTTTGAACTATTCGATAGAGCGATATTTGGTCTCTTTGGATACCAAGTTGCAAGTACATGTAAATCAAACCAGCACACTGCAAGTTATGTGTGAAACTGCAAATCTCATTGTTTGCCATTGGTATGTATTATCAAACAGCAGTACTGACCATTTTTCAAACAGTTCGCACATTTTAATGAATTACTCACGTTGGAATTACCCTGCACTTTGAGGTTTCTATGGGATATCCAAGTCAATCTGCAACCGAAATTTAACGGAAATTGAATGCGCCATTCATGAGCAATTCAGGTTTGACTGAAACAATGGTTTTTATAAGTACTACTGTTTTACTCATAACTTAAAGCCTCCTACTGTAGGTCGATTTACTTAACACTTGGGATCCAGGAAGAACAAAGATTTCTCTATTGAAAGCTCCAAACTAGAAGCGTGTGCATTGTAGTGGTGAGAAGTTATAGTTAGAATGATCATAATTTTGTTTGATTAATCTCACCAAGTATCCACTAGAGCCTCTGGAGTGAGAAACCACGTACTGAAGGAAACTATTGTAAACATTGTATTGTTGCTGTTACAGCTCAGTAAGTATTCAGTTAGCCTTTATTGACCTTTATCTGTAGTGTAGCTCGCTTAGTGTATTAAGTTTGATAATACGTACCATTCGATAATAGGTGACTTATACCATAGGGAATTTGACAAATAAATGTGACAAAGTCGCTTGTCAAATCCCCATAAAGTCCCCACCTCCTAATGAGGGAATTCTATTTGTCATTTGACTAATGTCTAAAAGTAACTATATACTGTAATAGATATCAATAGCCCAAAGAGGCAAGAAATGAATATCAAAACCCATGGGGGTGGGGAAGGTGGATCATGACAGTGATACAAGTAGGTTCATTAGCAAATCTACTTAGCTACATCAAAATGATATGTAACCTGAGATCTTACCATGTTGCAGTGTTATAATTTGGTTTATAATGTTCAGTAGGGTCCTCAACACAAAAATCGATATTCTCCAATCAACTACCTGAATATTGACATGTGTTATGCTGAATAACATCAGTGTGGCAGCCAAGTTTGTCAGGCAGAATGTCTTAAAATCACATGATCTTTTGCTACAGTGTTTTGTAGAGCATTTGGATGGGCCATCACAGGTGAGTCTTATGCTATGATGGCATCATAGAGCAATTCATAGGCTGCTGGGAGCATCAAGAAGTGGAATCTAAGCATTTTAACTTAATTTCAAGTGATTTAATGGATTTGGGTGTATTTGTAGCAATTTGAATTTTAATCATTATTATTTGAGTGGCTATTTCATGCATTGGATTGTTCCTGGGTGAGATAGCCATATTGATAAGTGTTTAGCTTTGTATCCTTGCTATTGGAGACTGTTTCAGTAATTCATCACCCACTCTGCATGGTATTTCATTACAAAAATCTGAAACATTTTGTTTGTAGCAATTGTTAGATAGTTGATTGGAGGGTATAGATTTTTCATGTTGTGGACCATATGTGACCTGATTTTGGAAAATCAATCTTAATGTCAAATTTGAAAATACATAGAAATCCACACTTATATGTGTCACCATTAAAGCACTTATACTCCTATTAAAATATTTCCTAGCATTTCTTGTAATTCAGGGGACTTACTACTGATCTAATTACTATAAAGCTGAGTAAATGTTTTTAATGCCTTAGTTTAATCATAAATATTCCAGTTGTAAACTGTGACTGATTTTCCAAAATCTGGTCACATTAATATTATGTTTGGCCACTATTTTTTGAAGTAATGTTTGTTTATCAATACCACCCTTTTCTTGCCCAGTTTTCCCACAATGATTGCAATATATGACGTAATTATTTGGCTTGTTATTAGTCATGAAGAAAAGTGCATTTTAGCTACAACTTTTATTGCAACCAATGGATTTCAAAAATGATGTAATTATTATACAATAAATCGGTATCAATGTGTCAGTGATTATCAAGTCCAGCTTGATAATCCTGGGGGAAGGAATATATAGATATTCTTTCAACCTTCTCATATTCCAGTGACTACAGTATACTTAATGAGATTGTGTAGGTATTACATGTAACTTAATCTAATGAAAACAAATAGTAATGAATCTCCACTGCTGTAACCTACAAGTCTTTGCTAGTAACTAATCTTGTCACTTTGCCTAATTTTCAGCTGCTGGTCATCTTCAACATTATCACTTCCCAAATTACGACTTCGACTGTTTGTGCATAATGGGAAACTTTTCTTCCAACTTAAAGAGTTTCACATCTTCTAAAATAAAGCTGGTCTCAATTAGTATTGTAGCTGAGTACTTATCAAACTGAAAATCCTTATCATCAGAATAATCACCATCACCTGATGGAGTTTAAAATGTGAAGTGATTAAAGAAAAAGTTGAAATCTTAATAAATCTATGTCAGCAGTTTAATACATACAGCTTTAATCTCAGTCAAAAGGGTACCAACACCCTTCTCCATTAATCTCTTAACCATGTCCACAAATCTCTTGGGAAATTATCCCTGCCAGATAGGTAGGTAAACCCACAGAGGCTAAGTCTTAGCAGGAACTCCTAAATGCACCTTGCGGTGCTTATGAGCTACAGGTCTTAGTCTACCTAAAGTACTTAATGCATGAATAGGTGAGTGGAATCTGTAAACACATGAATTTCATTATCCCATGCAATTACTGTACCTTGTACCTGATCAAAGTCTAACTTAGTTTTAAATTGGTAGCAAATGTGAAAAGAATTCATTTCAATTTGTCATAAAATCATTCAGGAGAGATTCCATTGACAACTTGATTGACAAAAGTCACTCTTCTATACTAGGAAGTTCACAGAAACTGACACCTTGTAAAATGAGCACACACTACTAAAATCTCAGCACTGTCTACAACCTATCATATATTTTAAATGTATATGCATACAGTATGTGCTATATCATATATACTGTATGCTGGGATGATTTGTCATTAGTTCTTGGCTCTGAAGTTCATTTTCCCAGGCTAGGCTCTGCTTATATGGGTAATGAGGAGGTTGCTCTTTGTATGAGTGTCAGCTCACTTTAGTTATGTGGCATGAATATCTCTAAGACAAAGATTTAATCTAACTGCCATTACAGCTTAGTATTTAACTGATTGTAAGTCGTCTGTAATATTATTGAACAGATCTAGAAGTAATATTAAATATTGTTGTATTGGTACATGTACATCAAAACATTACATATATAGTCTATTTGTGCTTTACACTTTTATGGCTACCATGTGGTTTTGATTAGAAATGTGTTTGCAAACATTGTATGGCTCCCTTTCAATTCGGTACTGACAGGGGCATCAATAAACTATAAGCATCATTAAAAGGGGAATGGGTTAATGATTTGTTGGGGTGCTATGATAGTATTACCCATAGCAGAAACAATTTCAGATCACATGATCAAATAGAACATGTCAGCTGAATTCTTAGCACCTAGCTGCTACAGTGGCACTCACAATGCAAGCAGATTATTGTCGATCTGCCTGCATTCCGTAACAAAGATATAAACACAATACTACAGGAAATGACTAGTCTAGGAATTAAAATTAACCAGACTATATACAACTAGAGAATTAAACTTGACAATCTGTCATGGTTGAGGCCAAAGCAGTTAGGTAATGGGGTCCATTTCCATATACTGTTTGAACACAGTGCTCTTCCATTTTGAATCATGGAATCTTCCAGACCTGACATTGCTGCAGTTGTAGCTGCCCCAATTCTGAACCTCTAGCCGGCAAAGTATTGAGGTGGTAAACCAGCTTTCCTAGAACTTGGACTTTGGTAAAAAGGCACCTCACTCTCCCACTGAAATAGGGGACCTGGCCTATCTCTCCTCTTAGACAGGTAAGTTAGCAAATCTGACACAGGGAAAAGGTCATTATCTATCTTCCCAGTATATATGTTTTGCTCCTGGACTTTCTGATCAGCTCTCAGGTCATTGTAAGAAAGATGATTGTGATAGTCTTCTTTTTCAATAGTTACTTCACCAGAATGGCAGAAGAAAAGAACGTAGTTGTTGCAGCTGCCCAGAGCATTGTATTGTCAAAGCAGCCCTTATACTGTTGTAACTTGACAATAACTTTAAGACAGCAGTAGCAGCAGCAGCACACAATTGAACAAGTACAACTAACACGCACTATTTATACATACACATCAAACCATAAAACCACAGGAACAGAACAAAAGGTAATTAAAACAGTACAAAACATACATGAGAAATGAAATTAATTATGAAACCAAAGGAGAGAAAAACAGGTTACACATAAACATAGTTAACTTATTACAAAAACATATGAATAAGATTGAGAAGGTCTTTACAAGCAATACATCTAATCGCAAAGGAATGTTACTGATTACTACATGTACAGCCTTCCCACTTAAGATACTGCATATCACTTGGGAGGGTAAGTCAATCTGTCTGGGCAGTTCTGACTCTGGTAGATCAACATAGTAGTGTAGTTGACTTAGTATATTGGCTTGTTGCGTAGTAGTGGTATAGTTGGAAGGGAATGAAGTCATCAATTACATCAGGAACAGTAGCTTGATGATCAGTGGTAGTGATGTCAGTGTTTCTCAGGTGATCAACATGATGCTTGATGTGTTGCCCATCTGACAACAGAAATCTAGAAATATGGGTTGGCAAATATTCTTAAGGATTTGCTCACTTCATGGCTTCTTTAAAAGTCTGCACAGCCTTCTCTGTACTGGCACTAGTAGCACTCCGGCTATCTTGACTTCCAGCTACTTGGAGTGGGCATCAACCACAATCATAAACCATTTCCCAAGGTAGGGTCCAGCATAGTCAATGTGGAGTCAAACTCAAGGGCAATCAGGCCATTCTCAGGGATGTAAGGGAGCAGGTTGTGGTGCATGGCATGTCAGCTGGCATTGGTTACATGATTTCACTCTGTCAGCAATGTCATCATCCACCTGGGGCCACCAAACAAAGCTTCTAGCCAAACTCTTCATTCTTGATGTACCTGGATGGCCACCATGTAACTGCTCCATTACATTCTTGTGTCCTGCTTGTGGAACAACAACATGACTCCCCCACGTGACACATCCATCACAAACAGTCAGTTCATTGTGTCTCACTTGATAGGGTTTCAGATTAGGATCATTAGAATACTGCCATGCTTGAAGTAGCAGTATGTATGCCTCGGAAAGGATTGGATCTTACTGTTTCAACTGGATAAATGTTATTGGTGATGTTTGTAAGCTTTGCATTAGAAGGACAGTTTCTCGGACTGATTCAGGCATCTCTGGCAGAGGTAATCTACTTAGAACATCTGCATTAACCATCTGAGATCCTGGTTTGTAAGAGGGTATGAACTGGGGAATAATAATAACTCTAGCAGAAGCCATAGCTGAAATAGCTTTACTAGGATTGAAAAGGTACTGTAATGGTTTGTGGTCTGAATAAATTGTGAAAGAATGGGGTAGTGCTAAAAGCCGGAACGAAATGGAATGGAACGGGGTGCGCGCCAAGTTAATAAATCGGTTTTGCAGATTGTACACCGTTTTTTACCATTACATAGTGACTAGAATTGTGCTGAAGTTAGTTTTCTTCTACTTGTAGGCATGCTAGAAATTGCTCGCTCGAAGTTTCTATTTAATTCCCACTGCACGAAAGCATTTTGCAATTACCTACGCTGAAAAACTATCATTTAACCTGCTGCACTATTTTGCAAGCACTGTAAGCATATGATTCACAGCCACTAACATACACTGTGGTTAACTCTTGTAAAATTATTACCCATGCTGGCAGACTTCAGAAAACCATCCTAGCTGTTACTAAAGAATTGGACACGACTATAACATGAAAATAGTACAGTAGTTTACCTTTTAGAATGATAAGGAAACAATTCTACATCAGAATTTGATGGATTGGTAAGACCACAACATGCTACGTGGCGGGCTTTAAATAGAAACTTCGAGAGCGCGATTTCTAGCTTGTATATAAGTAGAAGGAAATGAACTCTAGCACAATTCTAGTCACTGTGTGGCAGTCGAAAACAATGCAAAATCCGTCTACAACAATTTTTCTACTCGGCGCGCATCCCAATTGGTTCCGTTCCGTTCCATTTCATTCCGGCTTTTAGCACTACCCGAAAGAATGACTGTACAAGTACACGTGAAACTTTTTACAACAAAAACAAGAGCTAGAGCTTCTTTGTCTAATTGAGCATACCCTTTTTCTGCTGGAGATTAGGATCTGGATGCAAAAGTGTTATTGGTCATTCACTGCCATCATCTAGTCTGTGTGCCGGAAAGCACAACGCCAATTCCGGTCTGTAGGGAGAGGTATCGCAGGCTAAGATAAGTGGCTTCTGGGATTGAAGTAAGTTAACAAACACTCAGAAGTTGGCTGGGATTTGACTGTAAAAAAGGCTGTCTCTTGTTGAGCTCCCCATTTCTGTTTGGAACCTTTCTGTAGTAAAGTATTCAAGGAAGCTAACACTGATGATGAGTTTGGCAAAAATTTACCATTAATAGTTCACTAACCCCACAATTGACCATAGTTGTGTCACATCAGTAGGTACAAGAGTGTCTTTTATGGCTCTAACTTTGTTTTCAGTAGGCTGTATTCCTTTGGTTGATATCTGGTGACCCAGGTACTTGACAGATGGCATCATGAAGTTACAATTGCTGCATTTCAAATGAAGGCCTGCAGTCTACAACTTAGACAAAATAGCTTTCCAGATTAGCTAGGTGGCTTTCTTCACCTGTCACCAGCAGATCATTCAAATAAATGTAGGTATTTGAGACGCCCTGTAAAACATTACATTCTCCATTGTACACTGGAAGATTGAAGGAGCTGTGGAAATACCACTGGAAAACTGTTATAAACCTTTAGGAGTGTTGTTACCAAATGCTTGCTCCAAGGGAATCTTTTGATAAGCATTAGCAAAATCTAATTTACTAAATGTTTTACCACCAGACAGTGAAGCAAAATGTCATCAATTTGAGTTGGTAAGTGTTAGGCTTTGCTGAATGGTTGACTTTCAGGTGATAGTCACTACAAATTCTCACAGAAATATCTTTCTTGACAACTGGCACAATTGGGCTGCCCAATCAGATTGTTCAATTGGCTTAATGATGGCAGTCTGCTGTACTAGTACTCATTTCAGTTCTATCTCCACTTTAGGCTTTAAAGCATGTGGGACTGTACAGGCTCTGCAAAACTTAGGTGGTACAGCTGGATCAACAACAATCTTGGCCTTAACTCCTTGGAATTTTCCAGTCTCATCATTGAACACTGTTGAATACTGCTCGAGGAGTATTCTCAGCTTGTACACTGTGGATAGTATAGTCCAGCCAAGTTTCAGTTGTTAAGCCAGTCACGACCAATCAGGTTAACAACTCAAGCACTTTCCACTAATTAACAGTTATTGAGAGTCACAGCCAAAACAGTAAATCAGCTCACCAGTGTAAGTTCTTAACTTCATCTTGGCTGGAGTTATGGCTGGTCACTGTTCTTCAAGCCATAATTGCTTGAAAGTGTCCTCACCAATAATACATCTGAATGCTCCTGCGTTTATCTCCATTTGTAGCTTTGATTTGTTGATTTCAATGCTGACAACAGTTGGGTCAGAATGGCCAACAGTGACAGTGTGAATGCCATACTCAAATCTGAAGACAGTCCATCTAACTGAAGTGAATGCTGCTGTTGAGGAGCTTTAGCTGCTGTGGATTTTAGTGGTTTGGCCTTAGAATGACACACCTTAGTGATATGACCTACTTTCCCACAATTGTGGCACTTGGCCTTCTAGAAGGTGCACTACGGAGCTTTGTGAGGGCCTCCACATCTGTGGCAAACAACAGGTTTAGAGATTTTGTCTTTACTAGGAGGTTTCACAAAGTTGGTTTGGCATGCAAATCTTGAGTACGCTTATCAGCTGCTTCTAAGGCCAGAGCAAGTTCATACATCTTCTTGTAGTTAAGGTCTGGTTCAGCCAGCAAACAGAATTCAATACAGCTATCATTGATGTCACATGCGTACCAGGCGATCACAAAGCATATCTTACAGGTACCTGCAAACTCGCAATGTTCAGACAAACATTTAAGCTAAGCTATGTAGGTAGCAACGGACTCACCCTGCTTGTGAACATGGGAATTAAATAAGTAACGTCACACAGCTCTGGAAAGTTTAGGCTGGTAATGTTTAGTGAACAGTTTCACAATGTCCTTGAAGGTAGAGTGTTAACAGGTTTAGTAGGAGCCAGAAAGTTCTTGATGAGCTCGTAGTAGCAGCACCACAGGTACTGAAAAGAACAACTTTCTGTTTGTCAGCTTCCTTTACTTCACTGGCAGTAAAGTAGAACTCCAATCTCTCCATGGTTTATCTTTGTCACCAGTATGTCATAACTTGACAATAAGGCCCCTATTTGGTGATTATTAGTTTCTCATCCAGTCTTTCTAATTATTATGATGCGGGCGGGAGGGCATTACCATTAGGCCATTATAATATTAATACACCGATGTACAGACCTTGTCCAAATTCTCCATCTTTCCTCCCACAAATAAACATTGGTTTTTACGCAGTTGCAATCGTGCTCTATCGAGCTAGCAAGATTTCAGTTGACTTGAAAAACAGTCGAAAATAGAATCCACTGCAGTACTCCTAGCGAACTGTAGTGTTAATTAAAAACGTCATCGTGTCAATACAAATTATGACAGTTTGGTATCACGTGTTCTTCTGAGCATGCACAAGTAAATAATGGCTTACCATGCGGTAGCCTAAAACGGATGTGGGCAATGGATGAGAAACTAATGATCACCAAATAGGGGCCTAACTTTAATACCTTTAAGACATACAACTGAACAAGTACAACTAGCACACAGTATTTATACACACACATTAAACCATAAAACCACAGATACAGAACAAAAGGTAATTTAACAATACAAAACATACATGAAAAACATGTACAAAGGAAATTAATTACAAAACCAAAAGAGGGAAAGTAGGTTACACAAAAACACATGAATGTAGTTAACTAAGTACAAGACATGTGAATAAGCTTAAAAGGGTCTGTACAAACAATGTATCTAATCACTAAGGAATGTCACTGATATGGAAATTCTTCTCAGATCGCAAAGAATATCAGGTACTATGAGAGTCTGAGCTTAAACAATGGCATTCGAATATTCACAAAAACATGTAGGGTTTTTATTATAGTAAGAGACCTGTACACAAATTTTGACGAACAAACTTTATGGGTTACTACCAAACTTGCAGTTACAGGGGCCATTGTCTATAACTAAGACATGCATTGCTAGGATTCTTCAGTGGGTAAACATCCTCAGGAATGGTGTAATAATCACCTTGGCTCTTGGCAGATTATTATATCATTCCTTTGGGTTCGTTTATCCAATAAAGAATCCTAGTGCTGCATGTCTTACCTATACTTGCGTACCTTCTTTTCCATTCAAAACTTGCAATGATTTGGCATAGACTTGGCATGTTGTTCTATATGAGCTGAAACACAATATATTTAAAGCTGCCTCATGCCTAAATACATGTAGTTCCCTCATACTTAATATTGAAGAGTGCACTAGCCCTTGCTGCATGGCCTAGGAAAGCCACATAAGACTTTAGCTTCTGAACTAGACAGCTAGAAGGACTCTCACAAAATAATAGATATTGGTGCTGTGCTACCTAGCAAGTCTTATATGGGTATAAGGAGCTAAAAGTAGTGACAAAGTACTTTTGACTGCTTGTCTTGATCCAAGACATCAATGTCTACATATGCTCTATTCTCGACAAAAAGCTCATCATGTAGTTAAGGAGGAATCACAAATAAACAGAGATGGATTGGAGGCATCTGTGATAGACTTGAATTATTATGGGACAAGGAATTATAAGCAACAGGAAACCAGAAATGATAGGAAACATCAAAAAAACTAAAAGTCTTATGGGATGCATCAGGTGAGGCTCTTTACTGTGGACCACATGCACCACTGCCAAACTGGCCACTGTGGAGCAAATTTAAAGTAGTTTCCTCAATCACTCTTTATCCTAAAGCGTAGCTGCTGTTAACAGTTCCTTAATAATGACTGAACACTCCTGGGTTCTTTGAGACCACTCTATTTGGAACCAGTCTTTATTGTAATAAGCTCTACCATAACACTGAGGAATTTTAGTGCTGTATATATCCATATTAAAGCTGGACTTAAATAGTATGCTGGGTTCTAAATTAAGGCCAGGGATTGCTACATACATATCTAAATGTAAGGTCATGCATCAGTCTTAATTTGTAGAACAAGGCTTACTACAACTATGATTTGTCACAAGGATGTCCACAGTGGCTGCTGCAATGGAGCAGCAAGATTTTTCAGTTGGTTCACAAGTGAATTATAGAAACAAATGCCTGTCGTCTATGTAATAGTTGTAATATGGCATGAGCGTGAGTGTGTATACATATATCAGGCAAATCGCAAGTGCCCATGTTACAACTAAAAATCCACTTGGGTGATTCACCTGCAAGTGTGGGAAACTGCAGGCATGCTTTGTGATATTGGGCCATGCGAATTTTAATTGTGAATAACATACATAAGAATAACAGAAAGGTGTTACTGAGGACAAATGTAAGTATATTAACATGAGCAAGCAGAAAACTTCAATCATGGGTACGTAATCCAGCACAGAAAGCTGAAATGATAGCTCATAAAATGTTTTATATGTACTAAAGTACTTACTTTACTAGCCATAATAAACTAAAGTCTAAATATGTTCCCAATATTAATGGCTATATTCATTTAAGCACTGCAACCATGGCTAAATTCATTTAATCATTATGCCGTATAGTGCATTATTTGATGTGCAAAATTTGACAAATGAAATGATCGAACATTTTGACAAGTAAAACTGTGGTGAAATGTTTTAATTTTGCACATTAAAGGCAAAATTTTGAAAGGGAATGTTTTGATGAATTGCAATGCAAACCATCAAATTCCTAAAAAATTTCCCCTTAAATTTTTGTGCAATACAGTATGCCTCCAGGTGTCTCAATCACAACAACAATCTGTGACCTAATTCATTCAAAAAGCAATGAACTATGATCTTAATGTCTAAGTCCCCAGCTTAAGTTTGGTTCAACTGTATGATGTACATCATTCACAAAATTAAAACCCACAATTGATTCCGTAAAGTGTCATATATTAGAGTGAAGGAAGTAACAAAGTTTTGTCAAAGAAATCTGTTGATTTCAGAGAATGCCTGGATAGGTTAAAAGACAAATGTACATAACCCCATTATGCACAGGTATCTAAAGATTGATTGTGGATTAACAGCATGAGCTACAGTATAGCACTCAAAAAACGTTATTTGTATGTTATCTTAGTACTTTTTGAAACAAACAATTGTGGGTTTTGCTGGATTTAGTGGTACCATTTCTAACCATCTAGCTCCATTAAGGACCCCAAACTAAGTTCATTAGGTACAAAGTAAGTACTTAAGGCTATTTATAAGTTAATTACCTTATGAATGTCAGAGCCATTTTATCATGTGGTTGAATTGTCCCATGTAGAAACGATCCTCCAATTATGAAAACAATTATTATTTGTGACCAGATTTTACAAAACTGATCCAAATCACACATCAGACAAAATCAAACAAAATCAAACTGACACCACCAGTGGATAGCTACACTATCTACAATTAGTTTTTACCCTCAGCATTACTCAAGGATGGTTTTAAAAGATATCTTTTCTAGGTGGTGTGGTGAGCTTGAATAGCAGTTTATGGCCTTGTGAAGGGCCTGGCTTGGCAAGAATCAGCGGTGTACTGGTGGATCGCCAAACATTTTCTGTATTGATTTTGCTGTGTTTCAATCGGTAAAGAACTACAGACCCATCTCATTGCTTTCCAGCACATCAAAGGTACTTGAGCGATTAGTGTATAATAAAATAGTAAATCATCTGGTAACTCAAATTAATCCCTGCCAGTTTGGCTTTATAAAAGGAGCTTCCACCTTACAACAGCTTTTAACATTCTTTGACTTCTTGACCAACAGCCCAACGCAAATTGATACTATATACCTGGATATACGTAAAGCCTTCGACACTGTTTCACATGGAATCCTACTAAATCACCTCTGGTCTTTTGGCATTACTGGTACCCTGTGGTCGTGGTTTAAATGTTACATCACTGACCGAGTACAGCAGGTATCTATCAACAATACCTTATCTGACAGTGTACTACCAGTTATATCTGGCGTCCCCCAGGGAAGTATTTTAGGTCCCCTGTTATTTCTAGTTTATATGAACAATATCTCTTCCAGTATAGAAGTTAGTCAAGTATTGAAGTTTGCTGATGACACGAAATGTTTTATGACCATCTCGTGTGATGAGGACCGCATCAAGCTCCAGCAAGATGTTGACTCTATTATTCACCAAACATTCCTTTCCAATCTAACTATCAACTTTACCAAGTGTGTACATGTTCCCTTCAAATCAACGTCCAATACCAGATACCTTATTTCCAACACAGAAATCAATTGTCAGGAGACTCAAAAAGACCTGGGAGTGATTGTCTCCAGTGACCTGAAGTGGTCAAATCACTACAACTCTATAATATCTAAAGCATATAAATCGTTGGCTCTGATACGACGTACTTTTTGTTCCAATCACTACCCATCAGTCAAGCTACATCTGTATATTACTTTAGTTCATCCTCATCTTACCTATTGCTCTCAGTTATGGCGACCTTACCTAATCAAGGACATCTTATGTTTTGAGCGTATTCAACGTCGAGCAACCAAACACATCTTGAATAATTATAATATCAGCTACAAATCCAGGTTATTAGAACTTCATCTTCTACCATTCATGTATATCCTCGAGATTCAGGATGTTTTGTTTGCGATCAAGTCACTTAAGTCACCCACAAGAAACTTTGACATTAATAGGTACATTACATTTACTCAGGGTCACACCAGATCCTCTACACATAATAAACTCAAACATCGTCTCCATAGTACAAACTTAAATAGAAACTCTTATTTCCACCGTCTTCCTCGTTTGTGGAATGCTCTTCCTGTAATCAATACCAATTTATCAATTGCAACCATCAAGGCTAAACTAAAGAAATTTATGTGGAATCATTTTGTAACTCATTTTGACGATGACAATCACTGTACCTATACCATTATCTATGTCCGTGCAGCAAATGTCACGATCTCTCGCCACCATCAAACTTTCAAACACTGTAGCTAAGTTATAATTAGTTAAAGTAATTATAATGTATTGTGTTTTAGGCTGCAAGCACCAGTTGCTTGCAGACCCTTGGCATACTTGCCATAAAGTAATAATAAAAATAAATAAATAAATAAATCACTAGAAGCCATTACTGCCCTATAATCTTGTATCTGGACTTCAGTTGTGGTTTGCTTTCATTTTGAAGTCTTTCTCTTGCCCACTCCACACCTTCCACCCCTTTGTGAGCACTCATGATACTACTTTGCTCATCCAACTGCTCAGATTTTCTACCTTATTTTGTGGGAAACTCTACAAGCAGCTACAAGTACTGAAAGTGGTCTGAATGGTATTTGACTGATGCATCTTTTGTATAAATTTCATACATGTGGTTGCTCTCCTTGGCAAGTTATACCGATTTGAATTCTTTAAAACTGTTTATCTCGAAACTTCTAATGTACAATTTGGATTGATTTTCCAGAATCCTAGTAATACCTAGTTGTTTAACCATGCAATAAAATGCTTAATAAAATACTAGCCTATCAGATAAAACTAAACCCACAATCAAGAATTTATGCTAAACTCACACCCTAAATATAAAAACTTTATGCAGATTCCATGCTATGAACACTTCATTTCCACCTGTCTACAAATAAGTATGTATCGGGAGCTTCTCATACTTTGCAGAGATGGAGAAAAGGGTCTGCCTGGTTTAGTGGCATGTTGCAGTAGGCCATTCAGAGTCTATATTGATCAGCGGTTAAACTGCTTTTATCTCACTTAGCATGACGACAGCACTTGACAGTGCATGTTTCAGTTTCACAAGTTTCTTTTAGGAAGAAGAACTTGCAGGAAACTGTCAATCCCTAGGAAAGATAAACACATTGCAGGGCCCCAGCATTGAGTTGAGGGCTTTAATGGAACCCCCAACTGATTGAAGATGTCCGTCAATATTCTCTTACTGGTCTCGACCACTTCAAAGCGACTGTATGTCTGCCTGACTGTTGCCTTTATAAGCGTAACTCACTAATGACTAAAGGATTGATGTCCATATTATTCGATGTCACTTTGGCTTGAAACATGCCTTTTGACCACCCACACCATCTACAATGCATAGATTATGTACTCACGCTTGAGCTCCTTTGTGTTCTGTTTTTTCCCTTTAGTAGTGCAGTAGTGTCAATTCGTAGTGTAGCACATCAATATATTGCTGACTATCATAAAACAGGAACTATAAACCATGCCTCGGGAGTGGATTTATGACAGTGGCTGAGTCTTTTTTGTACTGTTTTTTATATTAAGAGTACATGATGGAGAAGAGAGTATCTAACTCAGTATTAGCCCATCAAAAATGAGCCCTCCATAGTACTAATTGTCTCTGTATGACCACATTTTAGCTATATTCATTTAAAAGAAGGAGTAACAAGGGCTTCTGTCAAAACTCACTAGGCTAGCTTCTTATAAATGAATATAGGTAAAATGTGGTCATACAGGACAATTAGCACTGTGGACTATTATTTACTCTTGTTTGTATGTACTGCTGTATAACAGGCAGAACATATGTATGTATATAGCTGAAAACAAAGTAAAATGGTAACGCTGCTTGCAAAATAGTGACATGCTGATATGCTGCTTGCCCATATAATTGACAATAATTATAAAGGTGCATGTGCATTGGGATGGAAATTATTATTTTGTGCCTTTTTTTGTCTTTGGATGTGGTATACGTATGTGTTCACCTGTCATGAATTATGTTAAGCTAAGGTGGCCTCCTTTTTTATTTCTGCAGTGTGATCCTTACTCAAATTGTTCTTTGTGCTCTAATGTAAAAGAATAGATAGTGGATAATGGCAATGACCCCCTGAAAATATATGATGAAGTACATGTAAATAAAATCAGCAAAATTAATAGCGGCATTGCATTGTGTTCCGGCCTTTTAAATTAGTGGATCTTTTGTACACTATATACTAATATACGTTATATTACAGGAATGGAAGAAAAGATATCTACAAGGCTTTAGTGGAGTCAGTGAAAATGAACCAGCAAAGTTAAAACTCCATTATGATTTGATGTCCATAGCTGATGACAAATCTGTGATGCAGGAGATTCTGTTTACAAATGTAAAGCAAGTCTACTATGATCACATGAAGGGAAGAGTTGGAATTGTCACTATAGAAATGGTCACCCAGGATGAAGATCAGCTTTCATTCTATGCAGATTCTTCAGTCTCAGTTTCTTCTATAGTTTGGTGTGACTACTGTAAATTTCTCCACACCATACCATATTATGCAATTCCAGAGGTGCCACAAGAGGACTTTCTGTTGCAGCAGTCAATTGAGCAGTATAAAGACCCCAGGATGTTTAATGCAGGTACATTATATTGTATCATTACGTTATGCGACTGTCTCAGCCAATAACCCACATCGTTTACACCATTTCCCAGTTTCTTTTTGTTGCCTCTGTAATATTTCCATCACAAAATTTCAACTAATTGTGGTATGAAAGTAGTTTTGGAAGTAAACATAGCACTGGAGTGTAGGAAGAGCATTGTTCATAAACTGTACTAAAATTAGACTACAGGTGCTAAATATTAAGGCCATAGTTTGTATGTTGGTCTACGGAGTTGCAATTTAGCTCAAATTGTTTGTCATGAATTAACAAACTCACTATAGCATAATTTTAGTTCATTCATACGTATGAGTATATAAAGCAGATGATAACATTGTTCATGTCTGCCTCATTGTACAGTAAATGTATGGTTGTAACATTCATACCTTTTAGGCTACAGTAATGAAACAAAGATATCAAACAGTATGATAGTACCGTTTAAGTAGGGATCACCCCAAAAATTTTACATGTCACCCAAAATTCTGCCTTTGAAAATTAACCTACAGACATCTTACATGACAAAAGTCACCTTTACAGAATAGTACAGTCCATAATAATATATAGCATTAAATATGATAAAACATGTACAGGTGGCTGGATACAGAATTTTTTTTTAAATCATCAAAACTCGAATTTTCATCTCGCCTGCCTACCTGCCTGCCTCACTGCCTGACCACACTTGCAAGACTAGAGGCCAAACGAAGCAGTGCACGGTCACCATTATATGCCACAATAACAAATTCACCAGTGGTAGGGTCCGCTATGCGAAAAATTGATATCCTCCAACTATTGTCAGGCGTAGCAGCCAAGTTTGTCACTTTCTTCTGGATACAAATGTCTTAAATCACGTGACTTTTCATTGCAGTGGTTTGTAGGGTTATTCATATGCCACAACATTCATTCTCAACATTGTTCGAGTAGTCTATCATCAACTACAACTATTGGTGGTTTGGTTTTATTGGTGGCAGCACAATCATCTGTGTGGCTTTTTGGCGATGACAAAATGTTTCTTCCTCTGGAGCACAGGACAAGCAGAGCAGCAATTGTGCCATGGGTCAGCAATGACCAGTACTAGGTAAAGCACTGGCATGTGGAGTATGGTTATGATTGAAACTTTTTAGCCATCTGGCTGAACCATTTATATGCTGAAATTTGGCCAAAACAATGTGACCTTTGCAAACAAATACCGGAATGGCTGATATGCTTATAAACACCTACAGTAACTATACAACTATCTTGTCCAGTGAACGCATAGAGCAATCCAATGTATGAAATAGGCACTCACGTGATCAAAATTCAAACCACAGAAAATATCAGGAAAATACAACCATAATCTATTCCAATGACCTTAACATCACTTGAAACAAGTTTGTACTGTATCGTCTGTATGCATTAGATTCAGCATCTCAATTAGCCCATGCAGCAGTCTACGACTCTCCCTATGATGCTATCACAGTAGAAAACACACCTGCACTGGCCCAGACCATGCCTGAGTGGACAATCAACACTAACATTTACAAAGGAGCACATTGCAAGGTTCATTTTTCAGAAATGAAAGTGATTTCATGGGTATTTCTGTGATTTAAATTTCAATCATGTGAGTGTTTATTTTATGCATTGGATTGTTCTATGTGTTTACTAGGCGAGATAGCCAAGTAAACACATAATATTGCCTTGCATATGCTTAGGTGTAAACACATATTGTTAGGTGTTTAAAAGATTCATATACGTATATCCACTGCAACCATTCTGGTATTTGTTTGCAGAAATCGCATTGTTTTTGCCAAATTTCAGCATATAGATGGCTCAGCCAGATGGTTAACAAGCTCCACATGCAGGTACTTTACCTAGTACTGGTCATTGCTAACCCATGGCACAGTTGCTGCTCTGCTTGTCCTGTGCTCCAGAGGAAGAAACATTTTGTTTGTCGCCACAGATCATGCTGCCACCAGAAACTCACCACTAGAAGCAAACCACCGATACTTTGAGTTGATGATAGACTACTTGAAAACTGTTGAGAGTGAATATCGTAGCATATGAATAACCCTACGAACCACTGCAATAAAAAATCACATGATTTTAAGACATTTGTATCACTTTCTACAGCTGTACCAGAAGTGACAAACTTTGGTGGCCACGCTGGTGTTATTCAAGTAACACTTAGCCTAATGCATGACAATAGTTAGGTAGTTGATTGGAGGATATCGATTTTTCATGTTGCATATCCTACTAGTGGGATGTGTCTTTTGGGGTTCCAATGAGTATAATCCCACTGCACCTTGTCTTTTTTTTTATCTTCAGTCAGGCTGCTTGTCTTCTTCTTCATCTAATGAAACCATATCGAGGAATTAATTTTCTGTATCAACACTTTTTTTCAGCAGCATATTTAGATGCCACGGAATTATTTCAGAGCTGGATTTCAAAAGTGGTGCTATTATAAGAGATATACTAACTACTGAGATATCTGTAACTTTGTGATTGGGATCATGTTCACGATAGGTTCATGATTGCACCAATCAAATAAAGATCTAGGTTGACTACTAGTAATAAAGTACAGAGACCACACCTCTTAACAATCTTTATCTATTTACTTAACAGTAAACAAGATGACCTCACCCCTTATTGGTCTAGTGCACACCTCTTGGCTGACTCAAGATACTCTAATACAATAGTCACTATAATACAACAGATATTCTAATAGTCTAAGAACAGTCACAAGTTATGCTGTAGCTAGCTGTGCTACAACAAAAAACTAAACAAACTAGTATTTTAAAAATATGAAGTGGTGATCTATGTAGTGAAACAAGAGATGAATGATGGTAATACAGCATAGCTCAGTGGGAAAGTCCCTACTTTGGCACATTAGCTATAACAATTATTTTGTTCAATGCCAAAGTTGGAATTTCCTACCAAGCTGTGCTGTAATACCATCATTCATCTCTTGGTTTACTATTTTTATCACATGGATCCCTACTTCATTTTAAAATTAACATTTAAAAACTTATTTGAATTAGATGCGATGCAAAACTTGCTTTACTGGCTAATAGTGAGGTAAACACTTACATACTGTTTTATTGTTGGACAAGTATAATTTCCATTGTTGGTACAAACATATTTTGTTGAGAAAGACACAGTAGTGTGCATGTGTGTATGCATGCGCAAGCACAGTTCCATTTGTGGTGGACACTCTCATTGGGTTAAGCTCCAGCAGCCATCCCTAGTAGTGTGAGGAGTGGCCTTCTGCTGTGGGTTGTGAGTATGGTTCCCTTGGGTTCTCCCCATAGAGAAATGTATGAACAGTGATAATTTAGCGTTATCCTTTTTGCACCTACAGGTGTATATGGCTCAGTTAGGTGTGTGATTAAGGTTGATGTTTTAAAGGTGTGGTTGTTAGGAAGTATGTAGTGGTTTTGAAGCCATTTCAAACTAAGACATACATCCCTCTATAAAAATATATTTATTACATCATGTGACTAGTATTTTATGCAATGGCCAGTTGTGTGTGCTAAGGCTCAAGGCCTTGTAACATGGTGCTGTTTTGTAAATATTGTTCAAGAGGACATCCACTAAAGTAAATAGAGTAGTTTAGGACCTTTGTTCATAGGGATTTGGGTTCTTTGCACAAAACTTTGACAACATATATAATTTTGTTGTAGTATAGTACGCTACAGTGTTACTACAACTTTCTGTGTCAGTTTTCTGTGTGTTTTTTCTTGTAATACTATACTAGTAAGGGAGACCTGTGTATTAGCATAAGTGAATGATATCATTAACATAAGTGAGTGATATTTGTAGCAGGGCTGTATATGTTGAGAAATAAACTTTATTGCTGTCTGTTGATTTTACAGTTTTAGGTCCTTTCGTGGCAGCCAAAAACACTTCTAAACTACACAGCTGCATGTGTTTCAGCCTGAGTTGTATTCATTGCACCTTGCTTACGCTGGCTAAACCAGAAATTTATCTGCAATAAGCTTTGTGTTAAGTGGTGCCTAAAGTATTTTTGCATGCTTGAACAATCAGTTCTATTGCATTGTTATTCAACATCTGATGACCTTACAAATGAGCATGTAGATAGAGGAATAGCTGCATGATTTACGATGTTGTGTAGTGTAGTTCTTCAAATGTGTTCATAACTGCATTTTAAAAGTATCTGGAATTTGTCAGGTAACCACTACCTTACTGTATAAGGATGGTATTTATGGATGCCTCAAACCCGTAGAAAGTTTTGCAATAGGATATGCAAGTTAGGTATAACACGTAAAAGTAGAGGTGATACTATATTTACTCTTTGTAATATTATTATTTCACTGCTGCGTTTGCCAGGTTATGGTAAAATTAAATTCTGCCATGCAGTGCCAGCATTCAATGTAAGATGAAAATGTGTGTTTAGCACCCTCTATCATACAAGTACTGTATAGGATAGGCATAGCCCATGAAATAACATCACCCAAAAACCAGCCTCAATTTTCCCTGACGACAATGAGGCAGTATTGGTTAGGTAAAACTAAGCCCAAACAAACCTTCAGATCGACCCGAAACACTATCAACAAGTTTCTATGGAATTTAAAAAATATTTATTTAATGGAATTTTCTACTGACTGACTGAGTAACTGTCAGTGACTGATGCCTTCATACAAGCGTAATTCGATAATGGCTAAGGCTATGGGCTTGATTTGTTCACTGTTTGATGCTGCTTCATCCCGAAAGGTGCCTTTTGGCATACCGCAGTACATACAATGCATTCTTCATGGACTTAACAGTGTCCTCCTTTGTGTCCCATTCATCTTTGCTGACAGCAAAAAGTGTCAATTTGGCGGTAGCACATGATGGCTTTCCTTTGTAACAGAAGTCATCCATATTTTTATAGTGGCTATTTTGATTGCAAGGTGCTTTTTGAATTAGTTCTTGATTCGTCCTGCTGTGTAATGGGTTGAACATAGCCAACAATGAAGCATAATGGATACTTCACTTTTCAGACGATAATTGATATAACTGGGGTGCGCGGCACGATTTCTTTTTTTCAGTATGTATGGATTGCAGAGATGCTTTTCAAACAGTTCTTGATCCGAAATGCTGTATAACAGGTTGAACATAGCTGACAATGAAGCGTAATGGATACTTCACTTTTCAGATTATAATTGATATACAATAGCTGGGGCGCTCGGTGCCATTTCAGAAGCGGTATGCATGGGTTCACCAGTTATAATAATCATTTACAAAAAAGTTAACAAACAAGTACTTAGAAAAATTTGGAATTTTCAACTAGAGTAGAGACCGTACATAGTACATTGATAAAAAGTACTGAAACAAGCTTGAGTAGTGCACAATTTTAAATCACAGTAAAACAATAAGAAGTGTTATATCCCTACTGTGCTCAAGATACCATAATGGAAATGCACAGTAGGGATATAACACTTCTTATTGTTTACTGTGGTTTAAAATATCGTGCACTACTCCACCTTAAGCTTGTTTCAGTACTTTTATCAATGTGCTGTAGTCCCTACTATAGTTGAAAATTCCAAATTTTTCTGTGTACTTGTGTATATAAGTATATGATGTATGATTATTAAATCATAGTGAAGTAGTCAACAATGTTTTACTGCTATGAAAGGATAGCTGTTTGTAAATACTTCAACACAACAACTTATGTTCTTGTATCACAATCAGGTGGATGATTAGAGTGTTATATACCATTGTAGCACTATATATGGGGCATTTGTTTAATTGTCTTGCCACACTGTGTGCAGTTTAAAATGTATTGAACTGGCAAACTACTGTATTAATGTACAAGCTTAGACTCTGCTTTTTCTTGTGTACTTGCCATCAAAATGCATACAGTGGAACCTCTCTATAACAAATACTTTGTAACCAGATATTTTGGCCCATATTTTGTTGCAATAAAGAGGTTTTTCTCTTTCAGTGGTAAGCATGTGTGGGTTTAGACCTGTTGGGACCAAAATGGAGATTTTTCTACTGTGTTCTTAATTCAGAGAGTTTTATTGTATAATATTATTATGGGAGCATCATGATTCCACTGGCAGTGAAACAATGCATGATTAAAATTTGACATTGTGTCTCTTTAAAGTATCGGTGTTGAAGTAATTATGTGAATGTGACAGATTACAGTTAACCTTTTGTGAAATGTTGTTATTGAATCTATATCTTATATAGATTTCATATGGGTGGTACACATACTCAAGGAAGGAATTTCTAAAAGTAATGCCACTTTGCCTGGGCTGCGTGCTATTACAATTTGCAACAGTGATGCCACATTCAACATATGTGACTTGTATGGGGAACGGTTGCTCTCTTTGGATCGAGGAATGATAAAACGATCTGGTTGTATTGAATCACTGGTTTTCTTAGAGACAGAAAGGAGGTATAGCAGAGGTCCAGGATTATTACTATGGATGCAACATCCAAAATCACAGGCCATGGCAATGCGAAAATCACTCCAGGAGTAAGTTATGTTATAAGGTGTCAGATGAATGTGTGATTGGCATGTACAATTCTTCTGCAGATATCTTTTCTTTGGTCCTAAAAGTGTCACTCAACCTGGAGCAACATCTCAGATTTCATGTGATTCTGCAACAAGCACAAGTTATTTTACTGAGAGTAAAACCAGTGCGTCATTCCCAGCACCCAATGAAGATCACAACATAGACCTTCCAACAGTAACACTTTCAAACATGAGAATACAACCACCATCATTTGAGTACACCTTTACTAGTGTTCCTGACTCCCAGTACACAGGGTGTAATTCATCAATGTCATCACAAGCCTCAGCAGACTCACAGTATTCAAGTGGTTACTATTCTGAAAACAGCAGTTTGTCTGACCCTTGCAATGACAGCTTTTTGTCAAGCAGTAGGGCTCCATTATATCCAAAGGGAACCTACAAGCATTTCAAATCCAAGGAAACAAAGTACAGAGGAAGCAGTAGCAATAGTAGCAGAGAAGATGACAGATCTACTAGCACCACTGCACTAAAATATTCAAACAGTTATTGTTACAAAACATCTACCAGTTCATGTGCTCAGTCTTATGAGAACTACTTTGGCAATGCACAATCTACCTCAGCATTGAGTATATCAGATGCTCCTCTCCTTCCAGCTTTCCAGCCTAAAAATGAAACTCCTCTATATGAAAAGCGAGACATGTATAAACATACACCTTCTATGCATTCTAAAGCTACTTCACATGGTGATTTAATACAGAGTCCACCATTACCACTCACACTGGAAAGACTGAACAGGTTTGTGCTGCAGAAAAAAAGATTTACATATTGTTTTGAGTTGGTGTATGCAATTAACAAGCTTATTATATGTCACTAGGCATAAGTAAAATCAGCAATGGTAATTTCACAACACAAAATATTAAACAATGTCAATTATTTATGCACTGCTGCTTTTGTAACCTGTTTCCCCCATCTCAATTTTTCAGGGTTCTTTGCTGGCCTATATAATTTTGTATGAAACTGTGATGACCTCTATAGTGACAATCTGGAGGCTTTTTGATGAAATGGGCACAAAAATCTCTGTACATTTGTATTATAACATTGCACTTCCAAGTCTTTTGTGAACCTTGTGAAGTCATGCGCAGACCTTTGACTTTCCATATAGTCTTCCTCATTGTTATTTATTGTTTGCCCCCCACCCTTCACTCCTACAAGAGTATTTGCTATCAAAAATGGCAGGAAAAGTACAAAAGTGTTTGTATACAGTATGCTATACACCTGTAGATAGCTGGAGATGATTTTATGCATATAGTGCAAGTCAATGGCAAACCACAGCATGCTGAAAATGCTAAGATATGAATTTTCACCAAAGAAGCACAAATATGTAGTAAATCGGACTGGTTATAGCAATCATCGTATAATTGTATATACCATAATCATCTTGTTCTGGTAACCAGCAGTTGCTGTTGATCAAAGCTGTTCATTTTAGGTCAACATAATATTATATTGCTATATGTTCATAATATGGTACTTATACATGTAAACTATTTTATTCAAACTACTTTCTAAGTGAGTGTTTTACTGAACTTAGTAATTTATTATCTTGTGTATATTGTACAGGTCATATTCAAATTCAGAAGCTAGTGGTAGTCTTCTTCCCACAACATCGATAAAAGTGCGTGCTTTTCAAATGTGTGCCCCAATCATAGTGAAAAACCTGAATATTCCAAATGTTATACCATACCTATTGCAAAATGGAATGCTGACACTCCGGGACAGTCAAATTATGACGATCCCAAGTATCCCTGATGTTGATAAAGCTATGTACCTTATTTCTGAACTACCCAAAAAAGGTGATGAATTTTTTGATAAGTTTCTTATTTGTCTTCGTGAGTCAGAGCCAGGAACTGGGCATGCCGATATCATAAATTCTCTAACAGCTGCATTGAGAGAGGTTAAAAGGAGTAGCTGAATTGGTAGACATGGTTCCAAAGATGTGTATTTGTGCATATGCAGTGTATAAGTAATTAATTATAGTTTTATTTTAAGTAATTAGTTTAATTCCAGGAGACTACACGACGACGTAATACCTGTATTTTTGTATTATAATTATGTAATTAATAATTGTAATTTTTCTTCTTTTAAGTAGGTAATTTTATTGTAATCATATTCTAGGTAATTAATTTAATTCCGGAAGACTAACAACACTGTGATAACATTATTATTATTATTATTAGCACTTTACAGTGACCAGCACTGAACATATATAATTTTATTCTGTGTATAACTAGTGCAAATGTATTCTAAGTAGATAAATGTATTCTATCAAGGTTGTATTTTTAATTTATTATGATTGTACAATGTTACCACATGGGGTTTAAGTTTATAGCTTTGCTATGTACTGTATGTGATGGCACAAAAAGAAGCTAACATTACTAGTTGCATACTGTAGTTTTCGAAGCATGCACAAAACTCTTCATTAGATTTCTTAATACTTGCATGTAAATAAATGGTTTGCTATTTATGTGATTATGTAAACATATAATACACGTGCATATGAAAATACACACATCCAATTCTATGAATTTATAAAACCATTACTCTTTTTTCAAGAAACATAAAAAAAAGAGTAAAATTTTCTCCATATATAATAAGCTATATAGTTGCACACTGCTGACCAAATTTCAAGTCAGTAGCTTTTTAAAAGCTGCAGCTGTTACTTGTCAAGGCTGTCAAATTGGATGCATACATGGAAAACCCTTTTTAATTAATTAAGCCCCTTTCACATTGCAAACCTTGTCTCATATTTGAACTCTGGCAGCCAGGCCTGCATGAGTCATTCTTAATATCCAACACAATATTGAGCAATCAGCATGCATAACAAACAGCTTCATGTATACTTCATTGTTATGTAAAGGTCATGCTGTATATTGTCATGTACAATATTTTGAGGTTTTGTACTTTTGACAAATGCATTTCAGCAGTCTGAGAATCACTCGTTTCTCACACCGGTTGTCTATTATATTCATAGCATATCTAATATAAGAAAATAAAAATTTTTATTATGTAGCCAAACATTACTGCTGTGGAAGAGATCAGTTATATCCTTTCACAGTACTACAGTTATGACTCTAGACACTGCATAACAAATGTACACAGTATATATAATAAAGCATTGAGTGTATGGTCTAATAGAGTATTTATCCATTTATCTGTGGCTTAGGACAGCTGGTATGTAAAAACTACAGCCATTCAGTAATTAAAATTTCAAAGATTATTAATTTGTGACCGGATTTGTGAAAAAGGGTCTTCCACACACACATCCAATTTATGACCTTACAAATTCAGATTGAAAAAAGGTATTACCTTAAAATTTGGACATTAGTGAGTACCATTGGTTAATGGATGAAGAAAATTTGTACCTTTCTTGAACACAAAGTTATGGTCTTCCAAGTTCATAGCATTGGATAAGTGTGGAAGACCCCTTTTTGCAATTCCAGTCACATATTTGTATATACATGTGTTGATAAATGTTATGAACATAGGCATAATAGTAATAATATATATATATAATGCTGATTATCTGAAATGCCTATAGGCTATAGCTAGGCCTTAATTTTACTGATTATATAATGCATACCTGTACAATATCGTAATGATAGTCATTAATAGGACTGGAATATCATATTCAAGTATATGTTTTACCACTGAAAATGCTCTTGGGTTGCACTCAAACTTCAAAAATTTCCTATGGGATGCATACCCCTAGACACCCCTAGTATTGCACATTCTTTGGTATACAATAACTGACAGCTACCCCACATTACTTGCCCCCACTTTGGAGTACCGTTCTCCGCCTCTGTTGCAAAATGTATTTACAACCTAATCAACAAGTGTAACATTGTATTGTGAGATTAGTTTCACTGAACAATTATTTTTCAATAGTTATAGGCGTAAAAATCAGTACTAATAGTTAGCTATCGTGGATCACTAAGAAATATAATCTATATGTACAGTCATGGTTACTTGTAATGTATAATGCTTAATGTATATTTTATTGGTCACAAATAGCTATCACAGCAAAAACTGAGCTGTTTATTAATAATTAGAATTTCTCTATAATTTTATTCTGTGAATGCTATCCCACTAGGACTTATGAAAAGGCTTAACTCCTGTTAATACAAAGAGTCAGAAATATGTATTTATGTCTGTAAGAGTAAACCACACTTCTATAATTCTAAGATATAGTATTTATCTGATCTCTGCAGCCTGTATGTGAAGTCTGACTTCATGTTTTCTGTATGGCATAGATATTTGGTCAGATTATGATCAGTTTGATTGTAAAAGTTGATATGTAATTTCAGTGTGAAGTGAAGTGATTGGGAAGATTATAGGCCTGGATTTTGCAGAGTCTCGCCAATCACATAATGTGATTATCTTTCAAATGGCTATTATGATCTTCTGCTGTGTTTCAGTGCATGCAGTGGAATGGTTTGTAAATCATACTATGCATGCATCATGTGACTATACATACACATTATTATTTTACTGGAGTTTGATCTGTCTTACTGTATATTTACTGGAGCATGCTCCAGTAACTATACAGTAAGCCAGATACAGTAAATTATGGTTAGCCAGATCCCCAGATCACTGAGTGATCATGAACTAAGCAAATGGCATCGTCGACTATTAGAATTTGCACATAACTAGGAAGTTTCCTCCCAAAGTTTCCATTGCAAAATAGGAAAATGCCTCTTTTCATTGTTTCTGGTGATTTTCATAGACTATGTGACCCTTAAGATAAAGCAAACAAGAGTAAAGTGTTTATTGCTTTCAATGTCAGTGTACATAGTTTTAACATGTTTATTTATTTATTTACTTGCTTTGAGCCTGCAATAAAGGTCTGTGGGCAACTTGTGCCCACAGTCAGAAAGTACAACTTACATATACAACTACATACAAACAATATTACAGCAACTTACAAATTTACTTAAAATAAAGTTCTAATTATTATAATTAAAGAAAATGGAAATTAGTGGAGATTGGTTGTCTTGAGCTTGGACATAGAGGATAAAATGAACATGTCAGATCAGAGTTAAACTTAGTTGCAAAATGTATATGTATAAATATCTGTTTTCACATGACCACAATTGTATGCTATATTATAGCACTATACAAGTATTTCTTATAGATTTCTACATCTTGTTAGAAGTCTTCATATGGTAAGAGATACAATTAAAATAGTATAATTGTGTCCTAAAATGCAATGATTTTTAAATAGGCTGTTCAATGTAGCATAGATATACAGACAAGTACCCGGGATTGGAATCAATGATCTGGTTTTTCGTACTGGATCATTGTTACCGGAAGTAGCAATATCTATGAATTTATCATATAGAAGACTATAGTTCTACTCTTGTGACTACTTCCTAAAACATTAATAATTGAGTAGTCGTGTGCTATTCGTTTGGCATCTTCAGTATGGTGCAGGTTTATTATAGGATTTCTCCTTTGGGAGGTAATCAGGAAGTTTGGGGGGGGGGGGTGACCAGGTAAAAGTCTCTTTCTCTCTCTGTATACTTGTCCAAGTTCACAACTATGTAAAACACAATAACTGCCAAACTGGTTAGTCATTTAAGGTACAGTGTTGACTGTTGATTTTGATTTTTGTAATTGAGTGAAGCCAGCCAGATCCAATGGCTGGTAGAGCTTGATGCATGAGTGAAGTAGTGATGACATAATGATACAATATCTAGTGCACCTCATGTCTACAATTGTTCTATGTTTGTTCAATGTGTTGCATAAACACTAAATCACTGAGATATTGTATTGACTATCATTGTATGATGATACCACAAAGCACTAGCAAATTAAAAGATCTTCATGGGTGGATGCCTTCCAAGAAGTAAGGCTGGGGGTATTTTTGTTGGCTGTGCATGCCATTTTGAAAGTAAACTGGCTAGAATTTTTATAAACTTTCTGAGATTGATTTTAAGGACGAGTTAAACGTACTATTTAGAAAACAACTAAGAAGCAATAATATTATAAACTTGGACTCTGCAGATAGCTATTCAATAGCCATCACTTTATATAGGAGGTTTTCTTAGTTGTATACTGTATGTACCCTAGGAGACCTTTAAAATTATTGATCTGATACTGAATCTGAGAGCATTTTAAGGCTGTGTTTGCAACTTTTAAACTGGGAAATTTTTACTATTTAAACACTCTAATTTGAAATACGTTTTGTGTGCTAACAAGCTTAGGCCACTTCAAATAAGTTCTGTTTTGCCTGCATCTGGTTACTGTCAACTCTTTGTATCGTATTCTTCCAGTTACTCTTGCATACAGATAGGCTCAGTAAAACCATCTTTGTCAGCTATAACATGTCAGCAGTGCTATCAAGCTGGCACAAACTTCGCGTTTAATTGTTACAACTTAGAAAGCTTAAGCATGCTTTTATTCAGCTTTTTATGCATGATTGTACCAGACAAATAATGACTTGAAAAGCTACCATCCGCCTGAAAGGCGAATATGCCTGAGTCCAGGATGGGAAACAGAGAATTTCCTTAAGATAGCTAAGTATATAGTGTAGCAGTCACTCACAATTGCAAGTTTAGGGGGTGAGTCTGAGATTTTAGGGGAATCCCCCCCAACACCCTAGAATAAACACTCAGTTGGTATGGCGGCTTCGGCTAGTCACTTCGAGACCAAACCAGACCCGTCCGCTAATTAACCCGGCAGCCTTTTGGTTAGGAAGGCTTACCAACAACTAAAATAAGCTCTTTCACATATATATTGAAATTCTACAGAAACGTATTGCAAGTGGTGTTTTATTACTAAAATAAGTCTTTCACATATTGAAATCGTATTGTAAGTGGTGTACTTTATTATCTAGCATTTTTCGAAGGGGTAATGACAATGACCCGGCGAACGCGTTTGTATTAAGTTATTGTGGGGCTCACGTGAGATGATTTCAATCCCAGGTACTTGTTTGTACAGTCTATTTCAGGTTGGTTGTCATACCCGTTGTCCATGTAGGTCTAGGTCAAATGCAAAAATATCACGTGAATAGAAATAACCAATGAAATTTCACGCCAGGTGGACGGCGCTAGTTTAAACTGAAGGATGCTGATCTCATATAGGCTACTTTCAAGCACGTGACTTTTAACACTTTGTTTCTATAGTCAACCAACTGGAAATAGACTGTACATAATATGGGATTTTGGTCACGTGATCACGTTTAATATTTAGCTAACTGTACAGCTATGTACAATAATAAATTAGAACCAGTAGGTCAGATTGTAGAAATCAACAAAACAGAAGAACCTTTCTATTTTGAGTGGAAACAATTTATCGTTGCTTTGGGCTCAGTAGTCTAGCGCGGCCACCCTTCGGTTAGAAATTAATTCCCAGCCGTGACACGAGATAGAAGATGAAAAAACTCTTGGTGAACATTGTTGTCTTCACTTCTGCAGCAATTTTAGCAGGTATATGATTAGCTATAGCTGTTTATCCGGTATTTTGTATAGTAGCTAGATAGCTACCAGCACGGGTAATTCTGTCTAGCTAGTAGCTAGCTAGCTACATGTGTTAGGTTTTTTGCTCTCCTTTTCGCTCGGGTTTTTCTGGTTGTCCGTTGAAACCCATCTCAGTTAGACTATGTTCCTAGTCGAAACATGTGAGACACTCGGTGGCATTATCAACCCATTATTCAGCCGGGCCAAGTTCGCTGTGTCTGGCGCGGCCCCTAGTTATTGTGTTTTATCCATGAATGGTTGGCTTCATGCAGTGAGGAAAGTTGGGGTGTCGCCTATGGGGTAGGACGAAGGTAAAACAGCTGTATCAACAGTCATATGAAATGAAACTGAATGCTGAGCTAGTCTCGCGTGGCCAGACCGCTTTTTTCTCTTTGTCATTGGGTAGGGAGAAAAAAGGGTCTGGTTCGGTTCGAATCCCACACTCGTCTTGACACTACCCAGATAATTGGGTAGTGTTAACCAAAGAAACGCGATGCATCTTTAAATAGTAGTCGCTCGCGTCTTTGATGTATCACGTTTCTTTGGTTAGCTAACACTACCCAATTATCCGGGTAGTGTCAAGACGAGTGTGGGATTCGAACCGGACCAGACCCTTTTTTCTCTCTACCCAACAACAAAGAGAAAAAAACGGTCTGGCCACGCGAGACTAATGCTGAGCCACTGTGTAAAAACTTTGTACAGAAGATAGCTACCCATACACAGTGGATGAATGTAATTTGCTGATTAATTAACTGCAAGGTCTGATCAAACTATATGATAGTATATGCAGTGCACGTATGTAAAACGTTATTAAAAGTTACAGATAAGGCCACATAAACTTAATTATTAGTTTCTCATCCTCCTGCACTCAAAATACCAGTGCGGGAGGGTGGATTTTTATTTTATTTTTTACTAACTATAGATAGCTGAATTAGCCTTAGACTGGTCTAGCAAGGTACCAACTTTAAAAGGTGCTGGATGGCTACACTAAGCCACCAGTGGCACAAAAATCCTTGATGAGGTAAGAAAAATGGCGATGCAGGTGGGGATGATAAACTAATAATTAAGTTTATGTGGCCTAAGGGTGATTTAGTAATGTGAGTTGTTGCATAGTCATTACTTATGCCTACACTGTTAAAGTTGGGTGCTCTCAAACACCCATGTTGCTGTGTTACCTAAACACCCACACCTGCTTTGGGTGGTAGGAACACCCTTGGGTGTTTGCACTGCACTAATTCAATTTTGAACACTTCTTGGTGTTTTTCAACACTCTTTGGTGTTTATGTACACCTGGTAAGTCCTGGTTTAGTTAATAAAATTATCACAATTCCGTCACAAATTAAGTTTGTAAGTGAATAGGAACATACAGGCTAGCATTTACAAACAAAAATATCTTCCAGCTAGCATTGCACGTACATTAAATCATAAACAATGAAGAAGGCAAAACAATTGAAGAAATATAGCATGTGACTCTACTACTGATGTATCTCATACACATGCATATGATGTACATGCAATAGATTTGTGTAGGTGCTAATTACAGTGAGATGACAGTGTGATGGCATTATCATGTACCTGTACATATACACTATATTATTTCTTGTGACAACCATGCAGTAATTCACTTCAGAGCCTTTTAAAATGAAATCCACAATTAAAAGTCATGCTTATTGGTTATATTATAAATACAAACTGAAAACCACAAGAGGTAGGAAGAGTTGATGATACTGAATGTATGTATTACTATCACATATCCATGTTTCTTGTATGCCCTTTGTGTCAATGATATGATGTTTGAAATTGTTTGGTGAAAATGTGATTGGCTGTATGACAAAGAAAACACCCCATTTCCATTTTCTTTTAAAATATCTTCTACACCCCATGGGTGTAATTGAAGTACCCTATAGGTGTAACAAAACACCCTTAGAGGAGCTTGGTATAAATGGCAGCTATAATAGCACCCCAAAAGGTGTTTTATAAACACCTTTTTTTTAAACAGTGTAGCAGTTTGGTACTTTCTTTACGCCTCTACATTGCTGCAATCCCGGCTTCCAGACTTGTGATGTCCTGAAGAAGACCTGAATGTTCAACCTGGGAGTGAACCAGTATATAATAGGTTAGCTCCCTAATAGCTTTGTGAAGTTGTCTTGAAGTTCCTTTTCCTAAAGTGTGATTTGCAGTTGAAATGACTGCAGACACATATCAGCACCATTTGCTTTGTCTGTTTCAGCTCCACTGACTAGATGTTAGGTGATCTGCAGTTCAAATCTTGGGGTTGGAGGGATTTTTTCCTTACTTTGGCCCCTTTTCTGTTACACTTTATTAGCTATAAGTCATTGCAGTCTAAGTCCTTGTAATTAGGTTAGGTAATCCTAAGGCTGCAGCACATGTTGCTGTCAGACCTTCAGTGCCGGCTATTGTAAAGTGACTGGACATAGAAAGTGCAAATAAGTCTTGTGTATGTAGCTAGGAGAACATATCCTAATCACATGCTTTACTGCAGCTGCTACACTGTAAAAATTTAGTAGTGAATTGCTCTGCCACAATACTCACTACTTTTAAGTAGTGCATGATGTTCACTACTTTTGGTAGTGAACGTCACTACTTTTTGTAGTGAACGTCACTACTTTTTGCAGTGAACGTCACTACTTGGTGGTCAATGTAGTGACGTTCACTACAAAATTAGTAGTGAACGTCACTACACAAAAATAGAGAGTATTGTGGCAGACATTAGTAGTGACGTTCACTACATTTAGTAGTGTCGTTCACTAGTTTGTTTTTACTGTGTAGCTATGAGGTTTAGTACATGCAGCATAGATACAGGCATTGGTGCATTTGTGGTCAATACTTTTGGTATAGCAGCTGCCTGGAGGGTGATGTGCAGGATCACCAATTTAAACTCTGTTGTGAGGGTCATTTTGAGATTTCAGGGTCACCACTCAGGCAAAGATGACTCCCCCTTAGCAAGACTACTTCTAGCTACTGTCACAGTAGTAAATTATGAGTACAACTTATATCAGTGACCGGGAAAATTTATATGTGGGATTTAATCAAACATGGATATATGGTACTATTGTTTGTGTTATGCTTCAAATGAGTTGAAGCATAGTTCAAATAATCATTCCTACTTTGCGCATACATGTACGTATATCCTTAATCAATTATAATCTCTCTATTTTGTCTGTACATACTTTCTTGCAGACACTGATATGTCCTGTACTGTACAGACATTGATTACATCAGTGACATAGATTTTAGTGTTCAAATTGTTATTTGAAGCTGTCAAATTCTTTATTAAGCTCCATCTATGTTATGAACTAGAACAAATCTCTATCCAAGCATAAGCTTATCTATGTACATAGCACAGGCTTCCTGAGTGAGTCTGTGTTGTAAGGTCTAATTAAATTTAGTGGTTTTGTCCCCAAAAGCATGATGAAATTTCAACTACATATTATGTGAAACCCTTAAAATAATTTTTATCTAGAAACCAAATAAATGGTCTGGTATGAGTCAGCAACAATTACCATCTGTTTGCTGTTACTGTAATATTAAATTAATAACAGAAAATCAAGTCTCATGGTAGTGAGTCACACAGCCAAGAAAGTAAAACTGCATGCCTCAAATCACTACTGTCAACTATTTGTAGCAACAAGTAAACAAAAAAAATTGGCATTTTCAACTAGAATATATATGGGGACCATAGTACATCAATAAAAAGTACTGAAACAAGCTGGAGTAGTGCACAATATTAAATCACAGTAAAACAATAAGAAGTGTTATATCTCTACTGTGCTCACAATGCCATAACAGAAATGCCCAGTAAGGATATAACACTTCTTATTGTTTTACTGTGATTTAATATCATGCACTACTACAGCTTGTTTCAGCATTTTATATTGATGTGCTTTGGTCCCTGAAAGTTTCGATTTTTTTGTGTACATGTTTATTAGTTTTGCAAAAAATATTATGACTGGTGAGCCCACGCATACCGCATCAAAAGTAAGAAATGGTACTGCATGCCCAGCTGTCAATTATCGTCTGAAAAGTGAAGTAGCCATTATGCTCCTGTTACACAGCATTACGAATCAAAAACTGTGCGAAAATGACCTCTGCAATCAAAGTAGTCACTATTAAAAATGTGGAAGATTTCTGTTATGAAGGGAAGCCCGAGGGGTCCGCAACTCTCTTAAAATCTCATACAGCTCTCAATGAAATCTTGTTGAAATCTCTGATTTTGGAATCTGAAATCTCTGAAAATTGTTGTAAAGTTTCATATATTTCCTGATATTTGCAGTATCATGTATACTACGTCCAGCATCCTCACAAGAAGTCCACAACTCCCATGAAATTTGTAGCAATGAAAATCTAACTCGAGAAAGGATTCCATGCATTTCCATATACTATGTATCACATGATGCTACTATTCTGAATATCTAAGATTTTAAATGCTCTGAAACTTGCCATAAATTGCTTGAAATCTTGGCAAATTACAAAGATTTGAAATCTTGTACAGGATTTTTCAGATTTGCAAACCCCCAGGAAGCCATCTTGTGCTACCACCAAATCAACACCTTTCGCTGTCAACAAAAATGAATGGGACACAAAGGAGGACACTGGTACGCCCATTGTATGTACTGCAGTATGCCAAAAGGCATGTGTCCAGCTGAAGTGACATTGAACAGTGCAAAAATCAAGCCCATAGCCTTAGCCATTACCTATTTATTCTTGTCTAAAGACATCAGTCAGTTACTCAGTCAGTCACTAGAAAATTCTATTTAATATTTAAAATAAAAATTCATAGCAACTTGTTGAAAGTGTTTTGGGTCAAAGGCTTGTTTGGGCTTAGTTCTACCTAACCACTACTGCTTCATTGTTGTCAGGGAAAACTGAGGCTGTTTTTTTGGGTGATGTTTTTAATGGGCCACGCCCAAACTTTTGTGGTCTCTATTACAGTACAATTGTACTGTATGATGTTTTGCAATCCTCACTAAAATTTATGTGTGATGTTTGCCATTTTCAAAACCTCAGCTCATGGATGTATGACAAGCTTTTAACTCAACATCAGAGAAGAACAATTTTGTGTTCATGCTAAGGTACCCATTTGTATAATACGAGGCAAATCAGTGCCCAAGGAAATCAAGTGATTCCTTGCTGTTGCACAGCTATGATATTAGCCATGATTTTTCATCCCAGGACCAAAGATTAGGGCTATGAAATCATAATTATGAATACCGAGGGGTAGGTAACGACCTGAAATTTTGTAGATCATCCCTGAAATTATTTCTGAAAGATGAAATATTGCCTGAAATTTGTGCAGTTTGAAAGATGAAATTTGACGATTGAAAAGATGTAATGAAAATATACGGAAGTTTTTGGAGTCTATACTTTACGGATTACTAATTTTAGAATTACTGAATTTTACAGAGATATTTGAACTGATATTTGTCTTGAAAGATGAAATATGGGCAGTCATCTTTGAAATTTTGTAGACGATTTTAGCTTGTTACCTACCCCTTGATGATTACTATTAACATTATTAATGACTACAATTGTTACTGTTGCACAATGGAATATAAGAGGTACTTGGCATCTTGATACTGAGATCCTATAGATATTTGAATCCTACCCCAAACAATAACTTAAATGAACTACCTGGACACAATTGATATCATTGCATGAGTACATTGTAAAAGTTTCAAGAACTGAATATCACAATTGTGTAGATGAAGATTTTGAGTTTGGATACTTTATGTCATTAAGAAGTTGGTGTTAAAGAGGCAGCTGTTGTGTGTATATACCAGGTTTAGTACTGTTAAATATGTATGAATTTTCTTCAGAGTGGAAAAGATATTCTAATACAGTCAGTAGTCAACCACTACACAAGAATATGCTATTGAAGTCACTACATAATTTCTCTGCAACAGCAGTACACTATGAAAATAGTCTATAGAGCTTATAAATCTGGTGCATTCCTCTATACTTCTAATAATGACATCTGTGTCTGTAGCTCTTCTGTGTACAGTATTTTTGTTGCCAATGTTGTGCCCCTCCCCTTTCACCCACTTTTGCCTTGCTCCACAAACTATGATTCAAAAGCTACAACTTTGGAACTTCACTGCGAGTGAGACTTGGAAAGTGTCCAATGATGAAGTTGGAAATGAGTCCTGCAGCACAACTATGTAATTCATTGGTGCTATACATTAGGCTTCAAAATTTCATGGCATTATATTGTATTCCTGTGCTAACCTGTTTGCATAGTTATGTTGCTGACTAGACACATATCACCATACAAAGTTAAGTTCTTTGCATGTGGAACAGGTGCATGTTTAGGGGATTTTTTGTAGTGCTAGAGATCCCTCCTCTAAAATTTTACCTTGTAGCTAGCTAGGCTTGCAGCAGAAACACCAGACTACCTTAGCTTGACAGCACAAATATCGGGGCAGTACAGCTATGGATCTTACATTGATTCCTCAAAAGTGGATTAAGGGAGAACAAGGGTACAAACATCAAGATATTATATACTCTGATAGAACAACCAATACTGCTCTAATATATAGAACATCATAGGCATTGTTGGTTATTTTTAGATGAAGGGTGCACACAGAAGTTTAGCAGCTTTCTGAGATCAATTCTTAGGGAAATTTTACACACTGACTGTTCTATTAGTACATTTCAACCCTTTTGTTGTAAGTCAGAAAATCAATAGGTGACTCTTGCTACATCCATGGAACATTCATAATGGAATGCATTAATTTTAAAATGGTAGCTTATTATAAATATAAATACGTAAGTATGTAATAAAGAATGATTTAGTAGCTAAAGTTTGCAACTGCTGGGGTGGGCTGTGCCCCAGACCCCTTACTACCAAATCTGGAAACAACCTTCTAGATCCTTCTTCTTCTTTTTGCTGTAAATTATAATTGTGATGATTATAAGTATGATTACCATTATAACCACTGTAACTGGCTCACATGGTACACAAGATTTCTGAACTTTCTGAAAACTTGAAACATTATTGCTGGCTTGTTGTTACAATTTTAAGATTTTTCCAGCTGGCTGCCAACATGGCACACGAATGCAGCAACAGAATCTTACTATGATACAATATATTATATACTAAATGCATTTAAAAATCCCCATCCAAAGACAACTTACAGTAGTTGTAGAATCCATGAAAGTAAAATAAACTGGCAAAAGAAAGAATTGATATCTGGAGTAGCCAAAAATGCATGTTATAGTAGTACAACTATAAAAGTTTTAATATTGGACCTTTACCATTAACTTGTGTTCTGTGTTTAGTCTTGATGCATTGCTAGTTAATTCTTTTAAACTCTAACCTGGCTGTCTTTCCTTTCTCTACATTAACTATTGAGACAGGTGGCTAAGCTATAGTACTAACAATTAGAGCTAAAAAGAATAATCAGGAATACATGCAGTGAGACTGAGTGTAGAGCAAGTCAATGATAAAGGTCCAATGTTAAAACTTGTGTTATTGTAGTTGTATTAATATTCATTTTGTTCTTGGTTGCTCCAGATATCAGCTTTCAGTTACCAGTTACTTTTCCTTTCATGGATGTACCCTTGTTTTACAGCCAAGCTATTTTGCATGGAGGATTATAATACCACCATTGAGTAACTACACTACCAGATTACAGATTACCGTATAGCGGGTTATTTTCGAAACAGAAAATTTCGCACAAGAAGCAAAATCTGAATTTCGAAGGATTTTAATTTCGAAGGGTGTACATTTCGAAGTCCGGGTGGATTTCAAATAAACGGAAATTGATATCACAAAATAATTATGAAGATGCGTGAATGTTTGCCAAAAACTGACTTACTGATGGAATAATTCCCATCCCCGTACACTGGAGAGAAGACTGAGAGAGTTTCGAGTGGAGTAAATTCACTGGCTCGCATGCTTGATCGTAGCTAGCATGGATTCTAGAGCAGACGGCATCTGAATTCCCATTCTGGATCACCTGTTTTTCTGGCTATTGGCACAGAAATGATACAGTTTACCCATTATCCATCAGTAATACTGAGCTAAAACTCGAGGAATACACAATCGAATCACCGAAAGTTGGATCGTTGCTTTCACTTGTGGGAATTTATTTTCGAAGAACAACCGGACGTTGGAATTTATTTTCGAAGAGAAGGGCCTCTTCGAAATATCCGAAAATAAAAACCTTTCGAAAATTACCAGCTATACGGTATATGCTTCATTCAGATTTCCTCAAACTACACAAGGATGGTTTAAAAGCTGTCTTTCTGTGTACTCAAATGATGATTTCTGGCTTTGGTAAATAATTGGCTTGATGGAAAGCAGTGCTTGCTCAAGACTTGATGCATCGATGATCTTATGCAATTAGCTAAATGTCTCCAGTGTTGATTGTGCTGTAATTTAACTATTAAACACCTCATACTTCATCTCTAGCCCTAAATTGTCATCCTGTACATTTTGAACCTTCCACTTTGCCACCCTCCACTCCAGTATGACTTTAAATGTGATACTACTTAGTAACTACTATATAAACTTCTCAAAATTTTATCTAAATTGGCAGGAACTCAATAGATATGTACATATATAATATGTGACCGGATTTGCCAAAAGGGGTCTTCCACACACATCCAATTTACCAACTTTGACGACTCATAACTACAGATTGGAAAATGATATTGACTTAAAATTTGGTCAGTAGTGAGCGCCAACATAGCTTAGTAGATGGAGACAGTTTCACATTAATCCATTACTTGAGCACATAGTTATGGTCTTCTGAATTCATAGAATTGGATGTGTGTGGAAGATCCCTTTTCGCAAATCTGGTCACATATAAAAGTGTAGGAGTGTGCAGAAATGCAATAAAATAGTATTTGGCA
Source organism: Dysidea avara (assembly GCF_963678975.1). Taxonomy (NCBI): domain Eukaryota; kingdom Metazoa; phylum Porifera; class Demospongiae; order Dictyoceratida; family Dysideidae; genus Dysidea; species Dysidea avara. The sequence continues at coordinate 22,753,642 of NC_089279.1, read as the reverse complement.
AAAAATTGTGTGCATACTCACTTTCCAATGGCTTGAAGTTGTGTGTCTCAAATGGTATATGTATGCTGTAATTGTGTAATACTAGTACTGTATTGTTTCATTTTGCAGTAGAAACCTGCACAGAGGGTGATATTCGTCTTGTTGGTAGTGTACGTACAAATGATCATGAAGGTCGTGTGGAATTGTGCCATAATAATGTATGGGGAACTGTGTGTGACGACCACTGGGATAGTAATGAGGGAAGAGTTGTTTGTCGTCAACTGGGATTGACATTTGTTGATGTTGTCTATTCTGCTTATTTTGGACGAGGAACAGGGTGGATCTTGTTGGATGATCTATTTTGTTCTGGATCAGAAACTAGACTAATTGATTGTCGCCATGGTGGATTCGGTGTACATGGCTGTGGACACCATGAAGATGCAGGTGTGATTTGTGAAGGTAAGCAGATTAATGAGTAAATTTTCCAGTGAGTTACTTTTGTGGTACTTCAACAAATTCTTGCTCTATCCCGTTCAATGCATTTGTTTCCTTTCATTATTTACAGCAAGACTTCAATTATTTAAATCTCAATTAACAGAACCCTCAATTATGTAAACAATACCATATGGAAAGTTAATTTGAAGCAGAAGGTTTTGCATGAGTGGTAGAATCTAAATTTTGAGGGATTTAAATTTTGAAGAATCCATCCAGTTGGATTTTGAATAAATGGAATTTATCAGAAATGTTGGGAATACATGAATGCTGATTTAATATCATGGTAATCCCAGCCATGCCAAGTCATAAGACTGTCAATGTGCAAGTCACTAAAGGCTAGTTAAACTAGAGTAAGGATGAAAAATTAAGACTGTGGAAATGAGCAGTGTATGCATGTATGTAGCTATTGTATCTCAGTTTGTAATGAGTTGCAAACAATCAAGTTTTGATCCACTCAGCCAGTGGCAAATATTGTACAGTCATTGTGTGTGTCAACCTTAGAGCTGTACCGATGTGCGGTTTAAAGCATTCCCGATAATCGATATGTGTGTTTTTCAGAAAGCTGATATGTAATGGCCGATCTGATATTGAGAAAAGTATCAAAGATTTATTTCATTAATTATAAGTAACTCGACAATGTTGACAATACCGTTAAACATGTGAAATATCATCACTTAAAACCAAATAGTCAAGTACAAGTAAGTGATTAGTACAAATACATAACAAGTCAAAGTTTGCTAAACCTGATAACAGTTACCAACAGTGGGAAAGTTGTACTTTATCAACAGTAAATCTTCCACAAACTCTGGCTTTAGGCAACTTCGTTTGTCATTATAAATGGCACCTGCTCCTGAAAACAATCATTCTGAGGGGACACTTGTGGGTGGAACACTGAGATATCTTCTGGCTAATTGAGAAAGTACAGGATAACGCACATTGTTAAGTTTCCACCACTTGTATGGATATCCCTTCTTTAAATCAATCAATGGTTCAAAAAGATATTTATCAATTTTAGTAAGTGCACTTGTATCTACTGAAGCATTTGACTCTGTGAGTATGTCATTTAGACAACCCCATATCTTGCTTTCATTATCAGTAGTAGGTCTTTTTGGAGCTGGCTCTTGCACATCACTTTCACAAGTTTGGAATTTGTAAACATCTTCAAGTAGGTCCTTAGCACTTTCACGAGAATTTGTTGAACTAAAAAATTTGTCTTTATATCGAGGATCTAACATAGTGGATAATACCAGAAAATCTGTCTCTTCAATGTCATAAAACCTCTTCTGTAATGACTCTAGCATTGCAGACTTCATGGAATGTACACCTCTGTCTTCCCCAGATTGTTCAAGTGTTTTTCTTAATACCCTAACCATAGGGATAATGACAGATATAAATGCCTTGTCTTCTGAAATGGTTCGGGTAATTTCTTCTACTGGTGATAAAATATCTATAACCTTGTTGGCTATATCTAACTGGGTTGATGTAAGAACAGGGATAGAACCATCTGATCCATAAGCAGCAAGTGACATTTTTGCTCAACTACAGATTGTAGCATGTAGAGGGAAGAGTTCCATCTTGTTGGCTCATCTTGTTTGAGATTATGTTCTGGAATGTCAAGTTGCTGCTGGATTTTCTTTAACTTATCATAAGCTACAGTAGACCTCCTGAAGTGTCCTACTATGCTTCTACAGACAGCTAATAAATCAGACACAACACGTTGAGACAACACCCCATCATTTACGACCAATTGCAAACTATGTGCGAAACAGCCATAACTACACAAATTTGCATCTCTCATCGCCCTCCCCATGTTAGATGCATTGTCACGGAGTACAATATGTACATTTTCTTTGTTAATCCCCCAGGTCAAAAGTATCTGACAAAATTTTTCACATATGTAATTTCCAGTGTGTGATTCCTCCAGTAAAGTAACATGTAATACAGCTGACATCCTTTCAAAACCATCAGACATCCAGTGAGCTGTCATACTTAGTAGACACCTGTGAGCAGTATTGGTGCTCAAAATATCTGTGGTAAAGCTGTAATGTTTAACATTTGGACTATGCAAAATTTTGTCTACCTCAACTTTAACCCCTTTGATTATCTTAAGAAATACTTTCTCAGTGAAATATTTCCTGCTTGGAATCTTGTACCGAGGCTCAAGGCTTTTGACAAAACTAATAAACCCTGGATCCTCAACAATGTATATTGGTTGACTATCTATTGCTATCATTTCTCCCAGTTTTTTATGAATTGCACGAGCTCTAAAATCATTTATATCCCATGGTGACTGATCATCTTTTCTTTAGAGTGTTAGCTGGTGTAATCCAGACATGGATTTTCCCTGAGATTTTTTCTTTTTTATGTCTGCTCTTTCCGTCTCCTTCTCTTGTTTCAATTTTAAAAACTTGCTATACTCTTTAGAATGCTTAGACTTTAGGTGTTGTACCAAATTACTAGTGTTGAAGCTCTTCGTGTTGTCTCCACCACGAGCAACAAGATCTTCACACTTGTTGCACTCAGCAAACTTGGTGTCTTCCTCAACGGAGAAAAATTTCCATACAGGTGAGTGCCATGCTGGTTGGAGCTTTCTCAAAGTTCTTTTACTATGTGAATGTGGAGTTACTGAAGCAGTTGAAGACAAAGTTGAAGTATTCATGAAAAGAAAATCGTTCGACACGGAAGGAGAATCATAGCATGAATTCGGTGACGACGGAGGCGATTCATCACACGATGGTGGCGACTGTGAATCATTTAACAACAGTACCGGTGAAACTGGCGAGTTACACGGAGTTGAAGTCATAACTTTCTACAATGTGGCCATCAATAAATTAATGCACATTAGATAGAGAAAAATCGGTAAGTACATCGGTTATCATTTTTGCCATACTGATTACCAATATGGCTATATTTTCCCATATCGGCAACCGATATAATGGCCGATCCGATTATCGGTACAGCTCTAGGCTCAACCTCACACAAAAATTTCAACAAAAGTAAACTCAACAGATTTTGTGCCCTTATTATGTCCTCAATGACAGAAAAAAGTCCTAAGGAATCCTTGTGGGGAACAGTGGAAAAATCACTGCACTTTTATCTCCATAACAGTTTGATGGTTTTACGATGTTTATAGTCATATCTCAGTTAGGATACAGTTGCACCAGCCTTTCCTTTTGACCACCTCTGATGTGTCATATCTTTTGAGTTCATATTTTCATAGCTATCAAATACAACTATGGCATCCTTGTACTTTCTTGTTACATATTCTGTGTACTGGTGGCAGATGTCTCCATATGTAGAACCATGAGACTGTGGGATGCATTGTAAAAGTGCTTCATCATCCAGGACATACTGAATGCTGTCAAGCCAGACTTAGTGTAGGAGAAGCTGCCATATAAAGAAACGTGTCTCGGAAAACCTGCAAATGTAATTCCCAGTTTCCTGTGCACTTTGCTCTGATGAATTTGTGTAAAATGTTATTACAGAAGCTAAAGCTGCAAAACATGCACAAAGAGTAGAAAATCAGGATTATGTGTTTACTATTATTACTGCTTTACAGTGACCAGCACTGAAGGTCTGACAGAAATTTTGCTGCAGCCATTGAGTTACTACAGGATTGATTTGACAACTTTGACATTACTACTTAGCATGGTTAATAATGTGAAACAGAAATTATTATAATTTCTGTTTGCTTTGTCCCAAGATGACAATTTTAGCTCCCAAAATTCATCTTTTCAAGATCATTTTAATGCTATGAATATGTGACTGAATCTGGGAAAACTGGTCTTAATACCCATGTCAGCAGATTTGATTTTTCACCAAGAACACAAAACAACATGAATATAACATACAATTAGGTGAGGCTATTATGCTCCAAAAATTGAGCATTATGCTTTTGAGCAATGCTCAAAAAATCACCTATTATGCTTTTGAGAATTTCCCATTATTCCCAAAATCATGCCACCATAATTGGCTAATAATGCCAGTTTATTGCTGTATCAGGCCATTTTCATTGATGTTTAAGCTTCCAATAGTCTTGAATTCTTTATCTGGTTGCTGTATTAGAGTACTTCGTTTCAATGTGACTGCTTTATTAGAGTAAATAATGACTGTTCTATTAGAGTTTCTGACTGCTCTATTAGAGTATCTCGATCTTTTTAACGGAATTGTGCAATCTGCAGATTTTCCTACTGTTAAAGCTTTATAATCACCTCAAAATGCTAGCATAATTCCTGATTCCCACACATACCTATTATGCCCGAAATTGTTCCGTCATAATCGCCGCATCCCTACACACAATCAAAATCAGCTGGTCTGCTTTTGCTGACTGCTTTTCCCTAGCCCAGTGGCAATCCATATGTGTGGTGTTGGGCCTTAGTGGAGCTCTGATTAACCTGGGAATGGCTGTATGTGGATGTACAGCTCTGTGGTGTTCCTCTTCATTTTTTAAACAGCCTCTTGCTCTATTTCAGGCCCCTGCCATGCACCCACCCCTTTTGGAGCTTGTCTGATACAGTCAACCTCGGTTTTAAAACTATCTAAAATGGCTAGTCCAGCAGATGATGTGGAAGGTAAGGAATTTGTGTAAAACATGTGAAAATTAACTTCAACCATTGGCGAGCTATGACACACTAAATACTTTAAACCAACATTTCTCGATAGGTGATAAGATCGGTTTTCCCAGACTGGGTCACATATTAAATTTTGATATACGTATGTAAGTAGTGAGATATGACTATAAACACTATAAAAACATCAAATGTTTAGGAGTGAAAAGTGGACTGTTATTTTCACACTGTTCCCCTGTGAAGATTCCTTAGGACTTTTTCTGTCATTGAGGACATAATAAGGAATCAATATCTGTTGAGTTTGCTGTTGTTGCAATTTGTGAGGTTGACCCAATATATTCTTGGTAAAATATCTAGTAGATTTAGTGAAAACAAGGTGTATTAATCATGCAACTTTATTTCAAGGAGTGACAAGTCTAGGAATCTTTTTTGAAAGAAAGAACGCTTTGAAAATTAAACCATGCAGTTGCAGAGACTGTTCTATTAGAGTATATTTTGTCAACAAGTATAGCAGTTGAACCAGAAAATTTTGCACACAAGGTAAAGTTTGAATTTTGAAGGTTTTAAATTTTGAAGAGTCATATTTCAAAAACTAATGGATTTTGGAAATTTGTGTCAGGGAAGATATTTATGTTTACCAAATACTGGAATGTTCCTCACACCCTATACACAAGATAGAAGACTTGGGGAGTTTTGAGTAGAATAAATTCGCACAAGCTGTGAAAAAAGGTGCAGTCTAAAAAAGCCTGGGAACAGTAGATCTTTGGAATATAATTAATTTCGAAGAGATGAACCTTTTTGAAAATATTCAAAAATACATTAGATACCCTTTAAAAATTACTTGCTATATATACAGTAGAATAAATTACTGCTCGTATCATTAAACTGAGCTGTTGCTACATATGTATATAGTCAAACTACAATTAGCTTCTCTTATCATGGAACTGTTCATGTACCAGTATTTGAATAATGGAGGTATGTGTATCAAGACTCACAGTAGTGAGTCACGTGGCCAAGAAACTACAAAGCGCACGCCCAATTAAAAGACCCGCGGCCACTACTGTGAGTCATTTATGTGTAGGGTCGGTTTTGCAATATTATTCCTGGATTATGCAACATCTCTCAATAGATTTGTATTGCATTACGTGATAAAAAAATCTTTAGGAGTCGTCATCATCATCATTACAGTTTTCTTGCGACCTCACTATAATAAAAAAGTAGCCATCGCTAAATAAAAAAATAGGTGTATTTCACTTTTTTTCTCTACCTTATGTTACACCTACTGTCACGTTATACCAGTCAACATAGCCGTGTTTGTACAGTCCAGCTAGTACTGACATTATCCAATTCTGGTTTGCCTATACGTGTATTTTCTTCAATCAAACCTCTAATCCCTACAACAACTTTTAAAGACATGACGTGGACACAAACTCTAATGCCTGATAAAAAAGTTGTGACAGCGTGCAGAACCGTAAGTTCCCTAGGGATGTCATTTTAAGCAGAAATCTTTTAAATTCCATTTAGTGCCACACCCCATGCGAGCATTTATAAATCACCAGATGTCTTATAAACAAGGTGTGAAGAACAAAGTCACTAGTGAGGGTGCTTTAAGCATACTCTTCAATTCTCTATTTACATGTAATTTTTAATAGATTATTAACCACAAAGGCCGGTAAGGTGAATACGAAAGGTAACAAGCCTTTAGGGGTTACCACCTACCACCTCTATGTAGTGTGTACCATGGAGCTTGTGTTGTGGCTTTCATTATCACACACAAATGGTGTAACAAAATTTTGTAATGGTTGCTCGAATGCGGTTAGTGGTGTTGTGGCTCGAATGTGGTTCGTGGTTTGCCAGTGACCATGTATATGAGTTGGGGTTGTTCCACACAACTTACACAATATTCAAATTTCATGGATAAGATGGCCATGAAATCCATAAAAATTTCTTGCCATATGGTAAACATTCAACAATATGTAACTCAACATTAATCAAGATCACATCAAGACATTACTAAAAATAGTTCAACAATAGTGATGATCTCTTGTATGTCAGCATGACGATACTGAGACCTGTAAAAGAATAAGTAGGCACTGAAGTTAACCTTAAATTAAACACACATGCAACTGACCTGGAACATCGGTCGCAACACCAAAAACACTTGTTTCGATATCTGATGACACAATCCAGCAGGCACTGAATTAATAAGAGAATGTACAAAAAATTAATATGCCGGGCTGTACCAATAATAGGATGGATAATCAAAATAAACAAAAATTATATCCCAGGTTAAGTGAATAACATAACTGTTGGGTAAGCATGTAAACCAGAACTTTATGACATTATTCAAACAAAAATACGCTATCACAACTGGGTCATAATACAATGTTTGTACTACTGGACTTCACACTGGTTGCCCAAAAATTGTGCCATTCCGGGACAACGGCATAATTATGAAACAAATATTTACTACAACACAGAAGGCTTACTATTGCACTGTCCACACTGATATACCATAATTTAAAAACATAACAGATGGGCATTAAATACAATACACTTAACACCCGGATACTAGGAAAAATCACTAAAATCACAACATGTAAACTGACCTGGAAATTAACACCCTTGATGCCACTACAGTCTACACTGGATATTTGTTTGGCCCCATCAACACTATCCCTGATACATCTGAGTAGACTGACCTGGAAATTCACACCTTTCATGTCACTAGTATACAGTTGTAACACTGATAGTACACACAGACTTATGCATGCACTACACATGATCTCCTGTAATTGACACATATAGGTAATGATTGTGGTTGTGAGGTTTCACGTACTTGTAATGGGGGATTAATAGTGAGATATAACACAAGTGGCAGTGTTTCCTAGAGTAGCCGTTTCACACTGGCGTAGTCAGCACAGAACCTTCACTGAGTCCTAAGCTGTTTAGCACCGAAGCCCCGCTTTCACTCTGACGTTCACCTTGAGTCACCTGCTGTATTATTACATTATAACCAGAGGCGAAACTTCTGTTGTACCGTGGAAAAACTGTTAACGGCACCCAAGGAGGTGACCGATTGTCGCGATGATTCTGTCTTTCTCTGATTTTTTGCCATAGGTTGGTCCACGTTGCTGCTCACGTGAGGATGGCCAATGACAATAACAGCCCAGTTCTACCCCTGGAGAAATTTGATCGTAGCCAGAGTTTTGACGACTGGGTGAGTCACTTTGAGTGCATATCAAAGATTAATGGATGGAATGACGGCGAGAAAGCATTATGGCTAAAAGTTCGCATGACAGGGAAAGCTCACGTCGCTTATAATCGCTTCAATCACAAAATCCAGGATTCTTTCGATTTAATGCGGACGGCATTACAAGAACGATTTGAGCCATCCTGTAAGAAAGAGCTTTATAAGATAGAATGGGAGAACCGGACAAAACTTGCAGAAAAAGATTGGGCCGACTTTGGAGACGATGTGTGTTTGCTCGTAGATAAGGCATTTCCCGAGCTTTGTAACGAGGCAAAGGAAGAATTAGCGTTGTATCGCTTTTTGGCACAGCTCAAGTCACCACAGATATCACTTGCAGTGCGACAGCGCAGGCCTAAAAGTATAAGGGAAGCAGCACAGGCAACTCTTGAGCTTGAATCATACAGCGCCCAAGTAGCCCAATCCAATGTATGTCACAAAACGTCCTTGCTCCCAGTTGATAGTGACACGCAGCCCATTAACCAATTGCAGTGCTTAACAGAGGCTCTACAGCAACTCCATAAAAGGTTATTGGACCTCGAATCAGTTACTTCTAGCTTACACGAGGCTCACACGAACAAAGAAGAATTTAGACAGCAACCATCTCAGGACAGGAAAAGTAAACATAAGCCTAGGGCTGACACTGTCATATGTAGAAAGTGTAAGCAACCTGGTCACCTTGCCAGAGGGTGCGCATTGGGTTACAAGTTAACAGTGAGCTAAAGAACAAACACCCACCATTGGCCATCAATACAGTCACTAGTTTTTACCTCAGTGGTACAGTGTTGGGCTTGTCGGTATCATTTCTAGTAGATACTGGGGCAGGGGTATCTTTAATCACCGGGAAGTATGGGATAAGTTTGAGCATAATGATGTTAAAGTTGAGGCTACTGAATACCACAATATAGTTGGTGTTGATGGCCACCCTATTAATGTGCGTGGGTCAGCCACTGTCTCTATAACTATTGCCAATAAAACATACCACCAAAAATTCATTATTGCAGATAACATCACAGCTGAAGGTATATTGGGGATGGACTTCATGGAAGCTAACAAATGTGTGCTGGATATAGCTAAGAGGCAACTCATTTTGGAGCAGCTAGAACCCCTTGCCCTGGTACCATCCAATCTGTCACACAGTAGTACTGTTAGCCATGTCATCATGAGTAGAACAGTTACTATTCCAGGTGCTAGTGAGATAGAAATAATGGCTAGATTACCAGTAAAGGAGGGGTCATGGCTCATTGAGGGAAGGAATTTAGATAAGGTGCTGATTGCTAGGGCTGTTGTGACTCTATCAGAAAATGGTGTACCAATAAGAATTGCTAACACAAGTGCAATGCCTGTAAGTCTGTACCAGGGGACAAAAGTGGCCACAGCAAAACTTATCACAGAGGCCAGTATTAGTGCAGCTTCTGAGCCACTGTCAGAGAAAGTTGATTATGAATGTTTGGAAGTACCTCTACAGACACCACTATCTGCAGATTTGATGAAGGCACAAAAGGAGCAATTCTTAGCAGTACTCTCTCATTACTCTGATATCCTAGCCAAGGGTGATAATGATTTGGGACGTACTAATGTGTTGAAGCACCAGATTGAAACCGGTGTGGCTAAGACAATTCACCAGCAGGCTAGGCGTGTTCTGTTACCCCACTGTAAGAAAGTACATGAATTGTTGCAAGACATGCTGCAAAGGAACATTATTTCACCATCAAAGAGTCCATGGGCATCCCCATAGTATTAGTCAAGAGAAAAGATGGGACTACACGATTCTGCGTGGACTACCGCAAGATCAATGAAGTTACTTGGAAAGACGCATACACAATCCCAAGAGTAGACAATACTTTAGACACCTTGGCAGGGTCAACTTGGTTCACAACCCTTGACCTCAAGAGTGGGTATTGGCAAGTGGAGGTGGCTGCAGAGCACCGTGACAAGACTACATTCTGCACGACAGAAGGTCTCTATGAGTTCAACATCATGCCGTTTGGATTGTGTAATGCCCCAGCCACCTTCCAACGATTAATGAACTCAGTTCTCGCTGGCCTACAGTGGACTAGCTGTCTTGTCTATATAGATGATATCATTGTGGTAGGTAATTCCTTTGATCAGGATTTGTCTAACTTACAACAAGTATTTGAACGACTCAAGCAAGCAGGTCTAAAGGTACACCCAAGTAAATTCCAGTTCTTACAACGAGAAGTAACATTCCTAGGCCATGTCATTTCTCCAAATGGAATTTCCCCCGACCCATCAAAGACATGTAAAGTGGAACAATGGCCAATACCATCATCTAGAGTGGAGGTACAACAATTCCTAGGTCTCGCCAACTATTAATGAAGATTTGTGAAGGACTTTGCTTCACATGCTAAACCTCTGCATCAGCTCACAGAGAAAAGATCCACATTTAAACGGACCACTGATTGTCAAGCAGCATTTTTGATCACCTTAAACAATGTCTCATTTCAGCTCCCACCTTGACTATGCCAAACTGGTCATAATCATTAATCATTGATGCAGATGCTAGTGACACCGAGCTGTTCTGTCACAAGTAGATGATGAAGGAGTAGAGCATGTGGTTGCGTATGCTAGTAGGATACTGACTAAGTCTGAAAGAAATTATTGCATAACCCGCAAGGAACTGCTTGCTGTAGTCACATTTCTTCAGCACTTCTGCCAGTACTTATTTGGGTGAGAGTTTATGGTGCGCACAGACCATGGTGCTCTTACCTGGCTCGTGCAGTTTAGGAACCCGGAAGGACAACTGGCACGATGGCTGGAAAAGTTGCAGGAATTTCAGTTTTCCATTATACATCGCCCTGGCAGGAAGCATTCGAATGCTGATGCTCTATCAAGGCTACCCTGTCAGCAGTGTGGCAGAGAGTCTCATACAAGTAGTACACCAGTAGGAATGCTTACATCTAGCGATACTACATGTTGCTACTCCCCACAGCAGTTGCGTGACATGCAGTTGACTGATAAGTGTATCGGCCAGCTACTTCAAGCTAAAGAATCAAATGTGCAACCTTCTACCAACTTTGCAAAGAGCCAACCCATCGCTTTCCGTCGACTGTTACAACAGTGGGAACAATTGGTCACAGTAAGTGGAGTGCTATACAGACAGTTTATACATCCCTCTGATGATCTGAACTACTTGCAACTAGTTGTCCCAGAAAGACTGAGAGCAGAGATATTACAAAACCTCCATGAAGGAGTTGCAGGTGGGCACTTGGGACAAGATGAAACACTTCATCGACTCAAGGAACATTTTTACTGGCCAGGGTAATATAATGATGTACGAGATTGGTGTCAGACCTGTGCCACTTGTGCTTCTAGGAAGTCCCCCTCACAATCAACAAGGTCACCATTGTAACAATTTCTGCTGCATACCCAACCCAAATAATGGCTGTTGATCTGGTGGGCCCTTTTCCTGAAAGTGATAGTGGAAACTCTTATATCATGGTTGTAGCAGACTATTTTTCCCGCTGGATGGAAGCTTTTCCCATACCTAATCAGGAGGCATCAACGGTAGCAGAGAAGCTTGTGGATGAAATCTTCCTCAGATTTTCTGCACCAGAGCAATTGCACTCCGATCAGGGCCGGCAATTTGAATCCCAACTCATGGCAGAAGTATGTAAACTTCTACAGATACATAAAACTAGGACCACTCCATACCACCCTCAAAGTGATGACCTAGTTGAAAGATTTAACAGGACCATGCTGGCCATGTTATCTACCTGTGCCAAAGACAACCCACTTGACTGGGAGAGACATGTGAGGAAGGTATGTATGGCATATAATACGAGTGTGCAGGCTTCCACAGGTTATACCCCTTTCTTTCTTACTGTATGTTTGGTCGTCAGGCACGTATCCCAGTGGATGTGATGTATGCAATTCCAAACAATGCCCCACCTTCACCAAATCAGTATGCAGCCACTCTTGGCAAGCAGATGGGCCAAGCATTTGCATTGGCAAGAAAGCACTCTCTGACCAAACATGAAAGGCAGAAGGAGATATATGACAGAAAAGTTCATGGAAGGCCTTACCAGAAAGAGGATTATGTGTGGCTACATTCCCCCATGGGCAAGAGAGAACCAAGCAAGAAACTTTACCATCCATGGTCAGGTCCATACAGAGTAGTTAAGAAATTGTCAGAGGCAAACTACAGAATAGAACAGCTGCAGGGAAGGCGATCTAGGAAAATTGTTCATTTTGATTGGTTAAAGCCATGCCCCAAGAATATACGCTTGAATCAACAACACCAGAGTGACCTGGAGGCACCAGCACATAACAGGCCCTGCAATCCAGAACTGCCAGTATCGCCACAATTTGGACAGAATCTACAAATTGTTGAGGATGATGATGATGATATAACTGGTAGGATACTGGAAGACCATGCAGAGGACACAGCTAGTACATTGTCTATACCAAGTACAACAAGTAGATATCCAAGGAGAGAACACAGAGCACCCTCTCGATACAGTGACTATGTTCCAATAAGTTGTGTGGAAGATGAGACGTCTCCTTAGAAGGAGGGGGTGATGTAACACTGATAGTACACACAGACTTATGCATGCAGTACACATGATCTCCTGTAATTGACACATATAGGTAATGATTGTGGTTGTTAGGCTTCGCATACTTGTAATGGGGGATTAATAGTGAGATATAACATGAGTGGTAGTGTTTCCTAGAGTAGCTGTTTCACACAGTGATAATTGATAACTACAAAATGAACAATTGCAATAATACAATTCCTCTGTACGTCAACTGACCTGAAATTCAAGACATTTGATACCGAGACCTGTAAAAGAATAAGCAGGCACTGAAGTTAACCTTAAATTAAACACACATGCAGCTGACCTGGAACATCGGTTGCAACACCAAAGACACCTGTTTCGATATCTGACGAAACAATCCAGCAGGCACTGAATTAAAAAGAGAATGTACAAAAAATCAATATGCCAGGCTGTACCAATAATAGGATGGATAATCAAAATGAACAAAAAATTATATCCCAGGTTAAGTGAATAACATAACTGTTGGGTAAGCATGTAAACCAGAACATTAGGACATTAGTCAAACAAAAGTACGCTATCACAACCTGGTCACTGATAATTGAGAACTACCAAAAGAACAATTGCAATAATTCAATTCCTCTGTACATCAACTGACCTGAAATTCATGACACCTGTATCTTTGTTCCTACATGGTCTCAACTTACATACGTACCATGATCACATTCAGCTGCTAGTGGATAAACCGGTATGACCAGATGGCCTGCAAAAACCAACAAGCAGGTGTTAAATACAATACACCTAAAGCCTGGGTATTGAAAAATATGGAAAATAAGCCTTATTCCACACTGATATAGTAATAGATTATAGGATGTTGTGGAACTTGCCTAAATGTGTAAACTTGAACATGAGGGCAACTACATAATCTAGACACTTGGAATTGTCCAATACCTGATGAACAAGTTGATACTAATGACATTCACTTCAACATTTTATCCCAGCTGGGTGAATGTCTTGTAACTGAGTAAAAAGGTGTTTATTTTCCACCTGCTACCAAAGTTCTACATTTCTGTGGTTGAATGTATATAAACTGACCTGGAAAATCAGTATGCCATAGGGGTATGAAAATGGTCCCTTTCCTTCTGTTGTGACATTACTTACAGCTGACTGGTAAATGATCATCAAGGTCCCTGTGGACCCCAACAATGAGTACATCAATAACTTCATAAGTTAGAATGAATTTTCTTTCAACATGTAGTGGAATGAATTTCCTTTCAACTCTATCGCACAAACATGGTGAATCAGTGTGTGGCAATGTGACACTTTGCACAAACTTCACTCCTTGTTTCATTAGCCTTCAAGACCGGCATATATCATAGAGTACCTCAGTATTCTTGACTCTTACTTCTTCAAGCATTGCTCAATGGTGTAGTTTCTCATGAGGGGGTTGAGTTTCTCATTAAAGTCGAGCCAATTAAAGTACACCTCACTATCAAGTTACATTCTAAACCATTCAATTGAAAACCACATATCATGTGTGTCTGCTTAAGGTAATTAGGGACTTTCCACGAGATTTCCCCTAAATAGATCACGTGTTAGTTGTCAATCCGGTGGATTCTGGTGGTATACATGGTTCAACAATGTAGTAAGTGTACTTTAATATAGTATAAGCTGTCAAGAATTGTTTGTGCACTGCTAAACTAAGTTAGTTTTGTGTGATAAGCGTACTTGAGGAAGGGTCTGGTAGACAAGACTAATGTTTTAACAGCAGTTGATGATGGCCGGGCAAAGAACTGTGAGAACAATTACTGTGATAGTAGGGAAAAATGCCCACCCCTATAACTCTGCCTAGGGGCATTAACTAGCATTATCTACAGGTACTGTATTATATAATTATGTTGCTGATATATACATCCAGGCCACCAGAATAAAAGTGAAAGTGGTAGTAAGGCTCAATCCTATTATTCTGTTGAACAGGCAAGGGAGTCTGGGGGCATGCTCCCTCAGGAAAGTATAAGTACTACAACTTTTTAGTTTTAATTGCTTCATCAAGTATAAAAATTTCAGTCAAAAGGTGATGATCGAGGCTCTGGTCTTATTCACTGATTGGAGTGGTTGCATCGATACTGCACTGTGACATCCTTGAGCGGTTAGTGCTGGCATTGTCTATGGCAATACTATTCCATCTCCCCGAGTCTTGATGATTGAGTCCTCCATTCCTTTCTCTGCTGCTCCAATCCTGAAGTTGTGACCACAGTATTGAAAATGGTTATAATATTATGATAACAACAATTATTAAGAGTCCATATTGCATGTACTCTTATTAAAGACTCTTGATAATAGTGACAATATATGTATATATATTTATAACTGTGTATATAGCAACTGTGAACTAATTAGGCACTTACAAACTTACTTTTGATCATAAGGTGTCTGGAGCATTTAGATATGAGATACAATAATTATCACATGCAGTAAAGATAAATTTACTCTAATAGAGCAGTCATACTACACTGTAAATTCATACTTCTGAATTTACGGTGTTATGAAACAGTCATTAGTATGTATGGCTTTTATAACACTGTCAGACAAGATGACAGGTGCATTTCTGCCTCTCCAAGATAACATTCTGCATTGCTCATTTTTAAATATCCTCTAAAAATTACCTTTTTTACCAATTTGTAGAGCCTATTACTGACAAAAATGAGTGATATCCACCCCAAAAACACTTTCGCTGTAAAAAAAGGCACATCCAATAAACTACAAGTACCTGGAATCCAATGTAAAAAAACAGCTCAGCTGAAGAGAAAAATATCTGGTAACTTAAAGAGCTGATATCTGGAGCGGCCAAGAATGCAACTAGCTACAATCACTAAAGTTTTAATCCATGCAAGAACACCTTGGCTATAAAGCAGGTGCTTATAACATTTTGAATTAGTTGTATGTGAACATTCATTCTTGGCCACTTCAGATATCAGCTGTTTCAGTTGCCAGTTAGTTTTACTTTCATGTATAATTGCATAAGCACCTGCGTTACAATTAAAAGGGTGTTCTTGCATGGATTAAAACTTTAGTAATTGTAGTTAGTTGTATTCTTGGCCACCCCAGATATCAGCTCTTAAAGTTACCAGTTATTTTTCTCTTCAGCTGAGCTGTTTTTTTACATTGGGTCCAGGTGCTTGTAGTTTCTTGGATGCACCTTTTTTACAGCGAAGGTGTTTTTGGGGTGGTATTAATTTTCTGTAATGCTTATAAACTGTCAGAGTTTGGAATAACTAGATACTTTTACTAGTTACTGTACATAATAATTATATTACTTTTAAAGTATATAACTAACTAGTTCAATTGTGACTGGTAACTAGTGACTAGTTACAACTGTCCAAAAAAAGTGACTGCATAAAGTACAATAGTACGGTAACTATAGTTATAATAGTTAAAGTGCACACATAGTAGCTATAGTAGTAATGCTGTCCACAATTTTACACCATACAGGCTACAGC